>NC_079217.1:12604670-12822170 GCF_029633865.1 Lampris incognitus | reverse complement strand
ATGAGACAGTACAAGCCTGTTTCATGCCATAAGCAATCATCAGCTGTCAATAAAGCTACTCGGGAAAGAACATACCATTTACTGCCTAGTCATGCATGTGACGTGCATAACATCCAATGGGGAAGGGAAAGGTGCAACATCCAAAAATTCAAAAACACGTGATCGCTAACGGTCCAATGGAGGGGAGGGGGGTTGGCATTAGTCTATTGGCATGATTTATTTATATTTAAAAAATAGGTGCTTATATCTACAAAATAGGTGCTTATATTTATATCTGCAACTGCTGGCCAATTCATTCGTTATTCAATGTCGAGTGTTTCTTTTAACAAAGTTTATACACACACACACACACACACACACACACACACACACACACACACACATATCCATCCATTTATCATGCTGGTGGGTACAAGGTGTGGGTTTGAGAGTGGAGAAATATTTGCCCACACAAGCTATAGTCTTGGCTAAAATGAAGTACAAGTCTTCACTACTTATTGTCCACTAAACCATATTCATGGCTAGCCAGATGTAACCGAAGACACTTAGAGGAAATCTTCCTTTAAGTTTTAGTATTTCAGCAGTGCATTCAACACCACACTGACTTCCCGGTCGAGTGTATAACAATACGTTGTCATGTTGTCAGGGCAGCAACATGATCTTAAAAGAATCAGATTCAAAGTAGTGATTTGGTTGCCTTTTAATGGCACGGGTTATTTTATCATTAAGATATACAATAAAACACAACCGCACAATTACAAAAGCACAAATCATTTTCTGATAAGAGACATGACTTTAAATGTAAACCAGAATGACCCTTGCCATACAGGATAGCGCGCTCTCTCACTGTAGTCAGATAACAAACAAATGGCACTCCACCAATAACCACGACTGAAAACCCATATAAATCATATCCATCAGTGTGCCCTTACATTTTCTTTTCTTTTTTTCTTTTTTTTTGAGAGCGCATTACTATGACGGTCATGATTTCCAAGAGGAAAAAAAAAAAGACTACTATGCTCACTGTGTTGTGGCTTATGCCTGTTGTAAGGTGCCATGCATGCAAAATTTCTTAGGTGTCTCTTTTAATACCAGTTCATTATCTAGTATAAACTGGAGCAATTCAAGACAGTTTTGTCGGTGCTTTTCTGTGCTCGTCGCTCCACTCCAAATCAAATACTGCTGTTACTCAAAATGGTTTAACATTAAATGTGACTGAGCCAATAGGAGAAGCCCCATCCCTGCATGTAAATGAGGCTTAGCATCCCTGCTAGCGGCAATCCAGGACTGAGCTGTGCCCAAGTCTTTATCTGCTGACCTTGGCCGGTGTGCATTGACCACTCCCAGCTCTGGCCTCCTTCTCGCATGATGGAGATGCTGTCAGACTCCATATCACTAAACTCCAGATAAAGGAAAGATGCATGATTCTACAGGCCATTTTCACAGTTGTGCTGTACCATGGAGGTTGGTAGCATTTATCAGGGGTTAATAGAATAACACCTGCTCAACTAGGCACATTTAATGTGATAAAAAATTACCAATTGTACCCAGCCAATTACCCCACTCTTCTGAGCTGTCCCGGTCCCTGCTCCACCCCCTCTGCCGATCCGGGGAGGGCTGCAGATTACCACATGCCTCCTCCGATACATGTGAAGCCGCCAGACGCTTCTTTTCACCTGACAGTGAGGAGTTTCACCAGGGGGACGTAGCGCATGGGAGGATCACACTATTCCCCCCAGTTCCCCCTCTCCCCCGAACAGGCGCCCCGACCAACCAGATGAGGCCCTAGTGCAGGGACCAGGACACATACCTACATCCGGCTTCCCACCCGCAGACACGGCCAATTGTGTCTGTAGGGACACCCAACCAAGATGGAGGTAATGCGGGGATTCGAACCAGCGATCCCAGTGTTGGTAGGCAATGGAATAGACCGCCACGCCACCCTGACGCCCTTTCCTGTTGTTTTCTCACATTAAGACAGAGAATTGCTGTGTTTTCTCTTTTATTGAACATTTATTTTAGACAATGGGGCAGAACATTACTTTACCCCACTTGTTGTTACTCCAGTTTTGGTATTGTATTATCGTAAGCAATAATCGGAGATACATTTTGCTGGCAGTCTATTGAAGAGTCAGGCTATAGTGAGGCAGAAATACTATTCAGCGAATATGCTATGGTGACTGGGGGAAAAAAAACAAAACACAAAAAAGAAGAGCATCTGAATTTGGTTCCACAGACTGTTGGCAAAATTCATGTGGAGTTGGTCGATTTACATTCGAGGCATGTGTGAGGAGCTGTTTGAAGTGATCTCCGGGGAGCTGGAACAATGGCGGGGAATCATATGTTCAGAAAAGACATGGCTGCATTACATCTCCCCTCCCCTGACATTATCATGGGGGAGAAGAGATTGTGAAGCAGCCTAGATACTGGAGAAACACGGACAACTCCCCTGACCTGAAGAGCGCTTACATGTGGTTATAATGGCCGGTGTTAACATGTAGTTACCACCGCGCATCAAGCCAGGCAAATTTTGGAGATGTACCCATTAATGTGTTGCGATGGTGGTTGAGACTGCGCTCGTTTTCGACCTATAGGAATTTAGGCTGTTCCACACTGATAATGTCACATGTGACGTCTGATAAATAAGATCTTCCTCGGAGAACAGAATCGAGTTTTGACACCATTCGTGTAACTAAAGAGCCGGGAGTTAAACCGATAATTGAATGAACTGTTAAACTGTCAAGCTTTTTCACTTTGATTTGTCACTGGTCTGTCATGCCGGGCTCACGTTCAGCGGCTGCCTCAGAGGTATAAAAAACAGATGGAAATGGAAGGAGAAGGGGAGTAGCAGTCTGAAGGTCATTATGTGCTGCGAAAATGGGAGCGAGCGCGAGCTTTCATGTGTGACTAACCCTTCAACTAATGTAATTTATACAAATGTTCTGTGGCAAAACTTCGGATAGCGGCGTGTCACACACACACACACCACCATGCAAGGCACAACGGAGCGCACACGCACACACACGCACACACACACACACACACACACTTTATCATTCTCCTGGCATATCAGTCCCTTATCTTTCAAAACACACTCACAGTTGTGTTCCGTGTCCCAGTGATGGAATTCTAAAGAAGGTCAACCTCTGGAGAGTACTTTGGGCCACAAAGATAATCCACTTTGATGAATCTGTTCACATTCTAAGGGTGTCATCCTTTTAAGCCTTTCGGAGGCACCGACTTCCACCTTGATATGAAATAGCCACTTCATAAATCATTCCCGTCGGCAAACGTTGATGTGCCTTACAACACGAGAGCCTGGGTGCACACTTGATAGGAGTGACAACGTGATCAGAGGCGTTGACGTGGCAGAGCGCGCCACATACATACGTCTCCGATGCTCAAATCGATGGCCGAGCTCAGTGATGTATGAATTACTGTTGGGCAGTTCCTAATTCACTTTTAGTCATGCATGATTTTTTTTTCTTTTTTGTGGTATATATAGAGCTTTTTTCTTTTTCTTTTTCGGAAACCATCAATGGGGCAGATAAAAGTGCTCAACAAATGGGGAGCGGAAAATTAAGATACTACTACTACTGTCGGCTGCTCCCGTTAGGGGGTCGCCACGGCGGATCAGCCGTTTCCATTTCTTAGCAGAATATTAAGATGGATGTAGGGGAGGAAAAAAACCCAACTTTAATACATTTCAGTACAAGCTTGTTTTGTGCGTCACGCACTCATCAGCTGCCAATGTGATCAAACAACAAAGAAAAACAGTCAATAAGGACATTGTTAGGGAGGAGGACATAAAGGATGATCTGCTGGCTATATATATATATATATATACACACACACACACACACACACACATCACACATAAAGAGAGATGTAGGAAAAAAACAACTTTAATTCATAGTGCCTCAGTGGGCTTTACAGCAACACAACATCCTGTCCTTAGACCCTCTCATCGGATAAGACATCATCTTTTATCAACTATTTGACTGCAAAAGTTGAAGGTGAAGTTGATACATACACAGGCGCTGTATTCGTAAAAGTTTTTGCTTTTCCATACTTGCTACAATACACAGTACAAAGCACGTTATCTAAATAAACTGAAACTATTTTGATGTTATGTTACTGATGCTAGCGAGGTAGCGGTGCCTTCATCCCCTATTTTTATCGACATGGGCAGGATGGCAAATATTACAGTGGGACAACCTCTCGCTGTCTCGGTCAAGATTGCTGAAGACATTAGCTGCACCTTGAACAAGAAAGGTTGACTTGTCATGGGGTATAATAATATCCATCCTTTCCCTTTCCCATCTATCCATCCATCCATTTCCTTAACTGCTTTTCTGAATAAGGGTCAAGGTGACAATAGAGCCAGCAGATCATCCCTTATGTCCTTCGCCCTAACAACGTCCTTCAGCCCCTCCAGTGGGGAGCCCCTGGCACTCCCAACTCAGCCAGGATATCAAATCCCCCCAGCGAATCCTGAATCTACCTTAAGTAGAAAACTACACTTTGAAACGTCTATCCTCTATGTCAGTCCTCTATGTCAGTCTCTTGGGTCAGTATCCATAGCTTAGTTTGCAAACATAGCGAAGGGTTGGAAGGAAGATTCACTACTAAAATCAGGAGCTTTGTTTGATGGCTCAGCCTTCTCTTCACCAGCTAGGTCTGATACAGCATCTGCAGCGTCTGTCAGTCTTCTCCGCCATCTGATCTAATTCATCACCGGGCGGTGAATACCTGACAGCTCAGGTCCTCGCTTCACCCGTGTGTCCAAGTGCATACGGCTTTGGCTCAATTGAAACAACTGCAGAGTAAATCACCGCGCATTGCCCCAACACAACTCAGTGCCAAATACCCTTATCGGCCCCGCTGAGTTTGAACATGCAGGATGTTTAGGGATGTAATTTTTTAATCCTTTTTGTATCTGGGGAAGATTATAAACTATGCACAACTATGCATATTTCCTTTTCTTTGTAAAAGTGAAACTGAAAAATATCTTTTAATTACATTGAATTTTAAAACAAATCCCAAATCAAATAGATAATTGAATAATACAAATAAATAAAATCTCTTCAAAAAAAAAAACAAGAACAAAAACAAAAACTAAGGCTTGGCTTGCGTTCCTAGCTTGGAATTTATGTGTTTTTAAGGAATATCAGCATATCTAAATTTTCAGGCAGAAGCTAAGATCTCTGGGCATTCACAATGTCCCACCTGTGGCTGTCATGTCTTTATGCCTTTTTTTCTTTATTGCACAAAACATATGTACATCACATTATGAACACACAAAATAGTTCATGCCAGGGGTACATGCACAAAATGAAAGGAGAATACAAAAAATATATTACATATATATATATTTAAATATGTATATATGAAAAAATAATACTTTTTCCTTCAAAATGAAGTGTTGTCAGTCTATTAGAAATTTATCAAAAATACAATTAGACAATGTCTTTGCGCCGCAATACAGCAACTGATGTGAGTGATGACAATTGTACCCAGCCAATTACTCCACTCTTCCGAGCCGCCCCGGTCGCTGCTCCACCCCCTCTGCCGATCCGGGGAGGGCTGCAGACCACCACATGCCTCCTCCGATACATGGAGTCGCCAGCCGCTTCTTTTCACCTGACAGTGAGGAGTTTCACCAGGGGGACATAGCGCGTGGGAGGCTCACGCTATTCCCCCCAGTTCCCCCTCTCCCCCGAACAGGCACCCCGACCAACCAGAGGAGGTGCTAGTGCAACCAGGACACATACCCACATCCAGCTTCCCACCCGCAGACATGTTTGTAGGGCCGCCCCACCAAGTTGGAGGTAACACGGGGATTTGAACCGGTGATCCCCATCGTGGTAGGCAATGGAACAAACCACCACGCCAACCAGACTCCCCCACCATAGGCATCTTCTAAATTATACATCAACCCTTGGTCAATATCATCAATATATGAAGCCGTAGGATAACAGGCTAAAGCTGCCTTAAGTTACCCCCCACCAGGAGCAGAGGGCACCAAACAATAACTGTTCACCGAGACAAACAAACCCCTCTGCTGCAATGAATATCATCTGCACACTGTCGATAAGCACGCGAGATGATATTTAATTTATCTATTTTTTCAAGAACTGTTCAAGTGCCCTTTCAGCTGTATGCCAAATTACCTCTTGAATAGCCATTGGCTGACGCATGGCCTGTCTTATTTAGTTTGATTGACGGCATGGCCTCCCACTCACATTTCCCACAGGAATTGCATCACAGCAGTCCAGGTTCAGTAGATGATGGCAACCCTGCTAGCTAAGACAGCTAAAATAAAGGTTTGGGCATTCCAGCCCTTCTGGACAGAAAAGTGCGGTTTGGTTTTTCAGAAGTACCATGCTGTGTGTACTTTATGTTTTGAAAATGCTTGCCGAATGCTGAGTGTTAAGCGCCATTTTAAGACAAAGCACCAGAAAACGCTCAAAGATCAGGCAGATGAGGCAGAATCCATCAAACGTACGGTGTCCAGTTACGGGAAGCGAGCCAACAACCGTGCGACTGAAGCAAGCTATCGAATTGCTCATTGTATTGCGAAATGCGGAAAGTTGCTCACATTAAGGAGGTTTTTCTCTGTAACTAAAAGGTTCTAGTTTTAGGCTTAACAAACAAAGAGAAAATCAAATCAAGAATAACAGATATTCCCATTTCAGGTACAAGTGTTGAGCAAGGCATCGAAGAAATGGCAGAAAATGTCAGCGAGCAGCAAAGAGCTAGGTTAAAAGATGTTCTGGTATTTAACGTTGCATTTGACAAGAGCGTGGACTTGAATGACATAGCACATTTGGCAATCATGGGAAGATACTGTGATTTGAATAAGAGAGGAGCTCTGCTGCTTAAGGTCCATGTCTGACACAACAAAAGGCGAGGACATAGCCAAGGTGTTTATGGAACATTTCGAGGAGCGAGGGATTGACATCAGGAAGATTTCTGCAGTGACAAAAATGGTGCCCCTGCCATGGTCGGGAAACAGAGGGGAGCTGTCCAATTAATTGAGGAAAAAGTTGGTCACCCAATCACAAAACTCCACTGCATATTACACCAAGAAGACCTCCGTGCAAAGATGTCAAATTCAAATCTTAATCACGTTATGGCTACAGTGGTTATTTAATAATAATAATAAATCAATCTTATATAGTGCTTTTCCACACACCGGTGGGCCTGCGTACCGCACGCCTAGGGGCCAGACCTCCTCCGAGTCCCTTGTAACTCAGCCAGGGTCCAAGGTGTACCCAGTTACCGTGTGTCGCCACGAGGAGGCACTACATAGGGCTTGCTGTTGGAGAGCTTATGTACTGGCAGGGAGAGACTTACGCGCTCAGCTCTCCTGTTCGCATTTCTGCTAGCCAGTTAAGCAATCTGCTTTGACACACCGACAGTTCCAGTCCCTGCTCGAGGAAATGGACTGCACATACAAAGATATCCCTTTCCACTCAGCAGTTGGGTAACTAAGTTTTGGAGTGGTTTGCTGCTTTGATGCCATCAAGGCCTTCCTGGCTGAAAAAGGCCAAGACTACCCAGAACACAAGGACGAGAAGCGGGTTGTGAAACTTTTTTCTCACGGATGTTACAGGACACCTCAACAAGCTCAATCTCCAACTGCAAGGTGCAGGAGAAACAGTTTTGGACATGTTTGACACATGGAGGACTTTTGTTGGCAAGCTAGCAATCTTTTCAAGTGATGTTGCTACCTCCACTTTCTGGGACTTCAGACACATAAGGGAGCTGTCCTCGCAGCACAGCATCAGCACCGGTGAAACAGCAAATACATGAGTGGGCTTGAATTTGAGTTCACAATGCAATTTGGGGACTTTCAGAAGTGTGGACCCCTGTTCTCTTTCTTGATCAAGCCTTAAAGCTTTGATGGACATGAACTGGATTTATCTCTGATAGACTAATTGAATATACAGGATATGGAAATGCAGCTGAGTGAGCTGAAGAGTTCAACACTGTGTGACTAAGTTCCCTGCAGAGCTACAGAAACAACTAGAAACCACAGCAGTGCAAGATCATAGGATCGGCATCTTCACCTGCTGGATATCTGTTCTGGAGACGTTCAGCTGTCTCCGGAACATTGCACTGGCTTTGCCGATGGTCTTCAGATCAGCATACCTCTGTGAGCAGATATTCTCACACATGAAAGACCTCCTGCGGTCATTTGACAACCGACCACTCCGATGCATGTGTGCAACTTCAAGCGACTAACTACTACCCCCAGATAATGGAGCTCACAGCTCAGCTAAGGAAAGCAGGGCCAGGGATCACACTGACTAGTAGGCATCTGTTCATTTGTAGTATACATGGGTTTGCATATGTGGCTGTTTGTCCATCTCTTTTTCCCCCCCAACTCAGATGTGGATGTTTTCACGAGGATGGCAGCGTGCTTGTATAGTACCGGTATTTCTGTTTGATACACTCCAGTCTCCTTTTTTGACATTTGCTCCCAATGCAATACTTTGTAAACGGGTTACTAAAAGCGGTGTTTTGAAATGGGGCCTGCACATATAATTTGTAACCCTATGGCGGCGGGGGGGGGGCGGGTTACAAGAATTAGCCAAGTTTACTGCTGATGAACAAGACGAGTGGGAGGTTGGTGGGGTTAATGACCTGAAGTGATCATTCTTGATTATGAGAGAAAAATTTTTCTTTAAAATGTTGTTGGTATGCAAGTAGCCTACATGGATGGAATAAAATTCCTGGTCTGTTGGAAATTTATTTGTTTTCAAGTGGTGTCATAATTTAAGTTAACGTTAAACTTAATGTTGGTATGGCACACTAATTAACGAGAACATTTCAAACTGGCACTTCATGTCAAAAAGGCTGCCGACCCCCGATGTATAATAACATAGTGGAGTGCTGGAATCTGGTGGCATGTTATTTCCCTTTAGCGGGGGCGTTCTGGCGGTGGCTCTCTTCGAAACACACTGCCTGTGGTGATGCTTTGTTTCCCAAATGTGTTTTAAAAAGTTGTATTTTTCGTCTGGTGGGACAATTTGTAAGGAATTGTAAGTTTGAGTTCATGTCAAAACTATTTCCTGCTGAGTGTCTGCTACGAATACATAATCAATCACTGAAAAATGAATCGGCGTGATACAAAATGGCCTCTTAACGGAGCCCTTCTCTTAGCAGGAAACCTCAGTAACCTCAGTGAGCTCAGTGCCCACCAGTCAGACACCCCGGTGCTTTCTGTGTCGCACACAACATTATGACTTTGACGCTCAACGGTTCTTCTTCTGCCATTAATGAGAGCGTGAAATCAATTGTTATCAGTTACTTACAATCAGTGACCCGTACAATTCGACCACTCCATTAAATCTGCTCATGTTCTCGCCCTACCTTTTATTACACTGGGACTGTACGTCTTTTATTTCTCCTTCCTTTAATGTCCTGCCTCTGTGCAAGATCATAAATGAGGTAAGAGGGTATAGGATTGGCCATTCATAGGCATTGACCAAACACAATTTTAACATGATCCATTAAGTGATATGGCATTTTTAGTGCATACAGTAATAATACAGTTAAGAAAATAAAATATATCCACACAATCTAAAGGGGTTGTTTAGTTTAACCAAAGGAAGTCTGTTATAATGTGTGTTAATATGTTACATTTTTTTCTCCCCCAATTGTATCTGGCCAATTACCCCACTCTTCCGAGCCGTCTCGGTCGCTGCTCCACCCCCTCTGCCGATCCGGGGAGGGCTTGCAGACTACCACATGCCTCCTCCGATACATGTGGAGTCGCCAGCCGCTTCTTTTCACCTGACAGTGAGGAGTTTCTCCAGGGGGACGTAGCGCATGGGAGGATCACTCTAGTCCCCCCAGTCCCCCCCCCCCTGAACAGTCACCCTGACCGACCAGAGCAGGCGCTAGTTAAGCGACCAGGACTCAAACCCACATCTGGCTTCCCACCCGCAGACACGGCCAACTGTGTCTGTAGGGATGCCTGACCAAGCCGGAGGTAACATGGGATTTCGAACTGGCGATCCCCAATTAATATGTTATTTTCCTCTCTTGCTTTGGGAGACTTGTGGAGTAAAGTTAATTTTATTCAATCTTAGTAATTAACATTAATACTCTAGCTGACATATTATATGCTATGATTAATTCCCAAGTGGAAAGATGACATTAGCACCATTTTGATAAGCTACTTCATTATTGTGATGAGCTAAAGTCAACACTTCTAACAGCCAGACAGTCAAAAGCAATCAACCTCTACGTAATGTCAGTTTCTGCAGGGGGTGAGATGAGAGTAACAACCTCCGATCTCCATCGTCTCAAACGTCCGCTACGGATGCGGCGGCATGTCAAAATAAAATGGCAGAAGCAATTAGAAAGTCCAGCGCTGAGGCAGCATATGTGGGAATTAACTCCCCTTTCCCACCTGACGCACCAGCCCATCAGCAAATGCTTAACCAGTGGTTGGAAATCCAAGGAAACCATATGCACATCCCTGTCATGTGCCATCTCTGCAGGGGAACTGCCAGTAACTCAATTTTCAGACCCATCATTTACATTTAAGTCCCTCTCTTCGACCAAAAGGCATCCGAGCACGACTGGCACAGAGAACCAGGGGCGCCGTGTTTAGTACTGAATCTATTGTGGGATGTGATAAAAATGTACAGTCTGAAAGAGAGACAGACAGCCAAACAACAATAAAACTTGAACTTAGATACTTGAAAAATATACACTGTACTTAATATGCCAGATAAATCTTCAGGTCCGCTGAAGTTCTGTCACAGTTCATTGGTGACAAAGCCTGTTTTACTTCTTGAAAGTTCTGCTATACAGTGTAATTAATGAGCATGCAGGCAAGATATTAAAGTTACCCCCCCCTTTTCTCCCCAATTGTATCCGACCAATTACCCCACTCTTCTGAGCCGTCTCGGTCGCTGCTCCAACCCCTCTGCCGATCCAGGGAGGGCTGCAGACTACCACATGCCTCCTCTGATACATGTGGAGTCGCCAGCCACTTCTTTTAACCAGGGGGACGTAGCGCATGGGAGGATCATGCTACCCCCCCCAGTGCCCCTCCCCCCGAACAGATGCCTCGACCAACCAGAGGAGGCGCTAGTGCAGCGACCAGGACACATACCCACATCCAGCTTCCCATCCGCAGACACGGCCAATTATGTCTGTAGGGACTACCGACCATGCTGGAGGCAACACGGGGATTCAAACCAGCGATCCCCATGTTGGTAGGCAATGGAATGGACCGCAATGCCACCCGGACGCCCCCTATTAAAGCTATTTTTGGGGGGAAAAAAAGAGAAAAAGTTGACCTGAAATTGTGTTGAAGTGGAAAAAACCTACATTGACTGCACACAGCTGGTTAAGAAGTGAGCAGGTTGAGGTGACTTATGGCTTCAAGGTATACTCGAAACCTTGCTATCGTTCTTTAGAGGAGTAGAGAGGTCCTTGTGTGTGTGGGAAAAAAAAAACTTGAGTGCTCGGAAATTTAATGGATCAGAGTTCTGTTTGTGGCAACAGATGGGGTCTAGCTAGCAACCTCATTATTGGGCCTTGAAGCCCTCCTCTCTCCCATTGCCACCTGTCCAGCAGGTCTAATGTTATTCTCGCACCTGGGCAGGCCATCACAAGCTATCATCAAAGTTGTGCTCTGAGGGCAACCAGCCTTTCCACAACATGTTCCAGCAAATAGAGAGGGAACTGACACACATTTGGGCCAAGATTGCCACCCATAATTCACCGTTACCGGGGAGCATTAAAATGAGATCAAACATAACCCATGTGGGTCTTTGCTGCAATACATATGAGCACAATGGTACCATGGCCTTGAATATTCTTGGGGAAGCGACCCCGAGAGGTTTTTTTTGTTTTTTGTTTTTTTTTTCATATAGGTAAATTGCACATCATAGTTGATTTACAGAATATGTACTTCTTGAAGCCTTACACGGACGCTAACCTAAACTCATTTCTAACTTGCAACAGGACTCAACTGGTCTAACCATGGAATGGAGCAGCTTAAAAAAAGGGTTCAAATGAGCGAGGCCAACGCTCCATAAAGCACCTGAGAGAGCCATAGGTATGAAAATGGCTATGGACTCACTTATCTCAAAATGTGAAACCTATAATGAGCGTTGCACGCCTGCAAAGCCTTCGCCATTGTTCTCTCATTTTGTTCAATGAACGGTCCTGGGAGGGAATCATCACACTAATCGTCACTCTCTTCCTCCTGCTCTCCGTCTGTCTCCTCCGTCTGTCTCATATGTTCTAGTCGTTACTCTTCAAAGTTGTTGATACATTACTTCTGTATCAGACTTTTATTAGACTTTTTTTTTAATATAGTAGGCACTAGAATAAAAGCATATCCATCCTACGTATGTATTCCTAATGTCTAGCCACATGATAAGGAGTGATTCATTCAATCTTAGTTCAGTGGATATGTAGACATTTTTCTTATTGCGCAAGGCCAGCAACATGCGCAGCAGTCAACGTTGTAGATCCATCATGTGTAATCTGTTGTTTTGGCCGAGATCACCACAGATATCTTCAGCTAAGTACAAACACCTCATCTGTCATCAGGGCACTTTTGGCAACCATTTTAATCTGTCAACCTTAAATAATGCCCACAGCATCCACTGAAAAGGAGCCAGGAATCTGAGGGGTTTAAATTGTTACGATGATGACATTGCAAATTGCATCCAGATTGTTGCAGGGCTAAGACGTTGCTTGTGGGCACAGAGCATGCACCTCTTCATTGGTTTCATTCATGCATCTCTGAAGTGACTCTATGCAAAGGCGTGGAGGCTGATTAAGACATGTCTGCTTAAGGCAGCAAGTAGAACAAAGGATTTAGAGAGCTGACTGGGGAGAGCAGTATATCACCGCCGCCATTAAAAACTGTAATATCAGTTTAGCCTCCCTGATCTCAGCCACTAAGGTCTTCATGACTGACAGGCAAACAGCAAACAGCTCAGAGCCACAGTCCCACCTGATGAGGCCCATAACTTAATTCACTCTTCACTCGAGTTATTCGAGTAAGGCTGACATGAACGGATAAATACTATTTTGTCACACCGTGTTCAATAACTGCAGTTCTTTAATCCATGTGTTGCCTTGGCTTATGAGAGGATATAAGACGCTGTTAAAAGATGAGTTAATATGTTCATTGACGATGTCCTTCATCCATTCATCCATCCATTATCTAAGCCACTTATCCTACTTAGGGTCAAGGGATGCTGGAGCCTATCCCAGCAGTCACTGGGTGGCAGGCGGGGAGACACCCTGGACAGGCCGCCAATCGATCACAGGGCCCGCCCACACACACACACACACACACACACACACACACACACACACACACACAGGGACAATTAAGTAAGTATGGCTAATTCACCTGCCATACACATCTTTGGACTGTGGGAGGAAACCAGCGCACCCAGAGGAAACCCACACAGACCCAGGGAGAACATGCAAACTCCACACAGAGGACAACCTGGGAGGACTCCAAAGGTTGGACAACCCCGGGGTTCAAACCCAGGACCTTCTTGTTGTGAGGCGACCATGTGAACCACTGCGCCACCGTGCCACCCTTGATGATGTCCTGTGGAAACTTTTTTTTTTATTTCGAAAAATTTTTATCCACAATATAGGGCAGTGGAAACTTTCCTTTCAGTGTCCCTTTCTTGAAAATCTGATGGTCTCTTTTTTTTTTTTACTCCCAGCGTAGGTAAAGGTAAAGTGGAATTAGCTTTGATTATCAAGGTAAAGTGGAATTAGCTTTGATTATCCCAAGCAACCCACACTAATGGGTCTTGCAGGTGCCGCTGTTTGTATTGACTATTTCTTAATTAAGTATTTGTGGCTTTCATTCACACTATTCATGAACTGGAAACACCGACTGCGGCTGCTGGGGCGAGTTTTTCAAATCTGCAAAACAACAACTTCAGCATGTCCCGATTTCGACCCCCTGTCCAAACAAGTGTCTCTTTCACTCGCATCTTTGCCTCCTGTGCAATGTGTAATTCTGAGCTGTCAAAACTTGCTGGTAGTACCTTCATAGACTAACAATCATCAGATTTGCTCACGCCCCCATGTTGACAGAAAAACAGGAGCTTCAATTTTATCAGTATTGTCAGTTCAGCAGTCAACACAGTCAAGCTACAATAAACGCCCTATACAAAACACTCTCCTGTGCAAGCTATCACTCATGCCTTTGTTTACTGCATGGCGAGAGAAGACCGGGAATGCCACTCCACCTGCCCTGCCTCAATTATCGTAAACGACGTTCATTCAAGCATTTCTGCAATTAAAACGCTAAGAAATACAAGAGAAACTCTCCTACTGATATTACCATGTGTCTGTAGTGATGGATATGTCACATGGGAGGGGGGCTGTTCACACACCTTAGCCAAAGTATCATTATAGTCCCTGGAGAGAGGGCAAGGCAGTGACAGTGCCGGGGGGGGGGGGGGGTAAGGGTGGCCTGTTAGATAAGTAATGTCCCCGGCTGAGCCCTCCATCAGACTTCTTGCAAGATGGACAGAACGACTACTCCTCCACTGCAGAGATTGATAGTGGCGAGGTAGCTGTCAGGAGAGATTAACCTTGCGAGTTGGAAATTATAGGGTTCCATCTGTGTTCGGTGTTACACGATATCAAACAGTGAAGATCTCACATCCAAGGCGGCCTATCCACTATTTAAGAAAATTAAATTTCATCCCTTATCAAGGAAAGTTTTTATAGGTATCTAAATTCAGTGTCAAGCTCCTGGGGTGGACAGAATGCTTTTAAGTCAAATACCCGATGAATCATTGAAATTACGAGCGTGGAAATTTCTTCCAAGGTTTTATCAGCCATTACTCTTTAACGCTTCCTTGATTTTTGTTTAAAACTTGAAAATGCTCAACCCAAAAAAAAAAGAAAAAAAGAAAAAAGATGATGTCTTTTCAGATTTGTAGGTGGTTTATGGAACGTAATAATATTAAAACAACTGTAAGATGAATGCAATAATGACTGTATATACCAGATTAAAAAAGCCACTGCAATGGTTGTGTCTAACTTTACAACATGACCGGCAGGCTTAACAATCAAGTTTCCAACAGATTCGACCTCCAATATAATGCCTATTGTCACCACAATGCCTCTCTTTTCTTAATGAAATAGTTTGAACGAGTTTACCACTTTGCCAGGAACAGAAGGGTAAAACTGTTGAAAAACTGAAATTGAATAATGGCAAATGTCTTCACCCCCAATTATTTCCTGTTTGAAAGTTGCCGATTTGAAAACGTGCTATTAACTTGCTTGTGAAAGCTGACAAGGATTTTAACAAGCTGCCACACTTTTATTACAGTACAATGAAATTATTTACATGATAATAATAATAAAATTATTTTGGGATGGCATGGTTGTGGTTAGCATGGTCGCCTCACAGCAAGGATTCAGGAACACGTTGTCATTTCCAACACAAAGACAAAAACACATCCAAAAACTACAAGAACACACATATCCAAACTAACACATGTATCAAAACTAAACAAAAAAATAAATGTATAAGGGAACAAACGCCAGCCAGGATGAATGTCGGAACCGTTGATCTACATGGGCTAGCAGTTAACTTAGCCCACCCCGCTTCCCAGTCCTTTTAGACCGCCCTCTACATTTCCTCCTCGGGCGCAGCTCCTGGCAGGGGCCGTGGTCCCCGGGCCCACCGGCCAAAGGAGACCAAGTGCTCCCATCTAATCCAGTGCCAGCTCATGCAGCCGGACACCCTCTACCCACTTCCCCGCACTCCTCACGACGACATCAAAACACCACAGTCAACGTCAGGTGAGGCTGTCGCCAGACCGCCCTTGGTGTTAACTGAACTGCCGGTCTGCATGGGCTAGCAATTAGCTTAGCCTTAAGGTCCTGGGTTCGAGCCCAGGGGTAGTCCAACCTTGGGGCTCGACCCGGGTCGTTCTCTGTGTGGAGTTTGCATGTTCTCCCCGTGTCTGCATGGGTTTTCTCCGGGGGCTCTGGTTTCCTCCCACAGTCCAAAGACATGTAGGTCAGGTGAATCGCCTGTACTAAATTGTCCCTAGGTGTGAATGTGTGTGTCGGCCCTGTGATGGACTGGCGGCCTTGTCCAGGGTGTCTCCTCGCCTGCCGCCCAATGACTGCTGGGATAGACTCCAGCATCCCTGCGACCCTGAGTAAGGATAAGCAGTTTGGATAATGAAATAATGAACTAATTTACCAGGCATAAAGTAGAAAACTTTATACATCATTCTACTCTCGTCAGATTTTACAACAAAAAGGATAAAAATCCCATTTTTTGTCTGGAAAAACAGTACTGACATGAATATCTCAAGGGTTGTTTTTTTTGTCTTTAACCACAGGAGTGTGTCCACTATAGGAACATCTGCCAGTAGACACTGAATTTGCAATAAATCTGCATAGTTGGATTCCTTACTAATCACAACGCTGTACTCAGAAAACTGGGTGAATTGTTAATTAACAAGCTTTACAATACTGCTTTTGTTACCAGCAGGTTCAGAGCCACCATTAAAAAGAGCCATGGACTGTGTGCCACCGTTAGCCAACAGCAACGTCCTCTGCAAAGTCTGGTTGTTCTCTTCCAGCATGCAATAGTGAGGAGTTGTCACATATACTGATTTAAGGGATGAGGTTCATCACACTGGAGTGAACAGTGAGGATTTCCAGCCTACACTTTAGGCTGACAGCAGATTTTGAAGTGTGGCGCTGTCCCACTCCCGACGATCCTCAACAATGCATTAATGCAACAGCTGCTGTTGTTTGCAACCACCCTGGAGTTAGCATGTGCCTGCAGCTGAAATGACTATTGAAAACGGACTACAATATGTTGACATTGTTCAAATGACATTTCTCTCCAAGTACTTCTGTACAGTATATTCTAATCTAACCAGCAGCAATTACAGCGATGCTATATATACACATATATATATATTTTTTAAATTCTATTTTGATATGTTATATGAATCCCTGTGGGGAAATTCCTCTCTGCATTTAACCCATCCTAGCTGTGTAGCTAGGAGCAGTGGGCAGCCACTGTGGAGCACCCGGGGACCAACTCTTCTTCTTTCCATTGCCTTGGTCAGGGGCACAGACAGGCGTATTAACCCTAACACGCATGTCTTTCGATGGTGGGGGAAACTGGAGCACTCGGAGAAAACCCACCACAGACATGGGGAGAACATGCAAACTCCACACAGAGGACAACCTGGGATGACTCTCAAAGCTGGACAACCCTGGGGTTCCTTCTTGCTGTGAGGCGACTATTATAGGGTGACTTGAAATGCAGGTGTCTACTGTCCAGCAGGTAGAAACGACTTGAGAGACTACGCTCAGAGGAGATGATGGTCAGCATGCTGTGGCTGCTGTGTTGCCAGTAGGTCAGTAGGTCCTTGTCTGAATTAACCACACGGTGAACCAGCAGAGTAGATGTGAAAACAATAACATGGTGTTACACAGGAGAACCATGAAGGCAAGCATCAAGTAATGCTGTGATGTGGTGTGGGAACACATTGGTGGCACATCTCGCAATATTTACTGGTCCCCTGCCATTATATCCTTAAGTTTTCTCTTAAGAATTTGTTAATGTCTTTCAGTTTTGTATTTGTCTTGCATTAATGTGGTATTCGTTTGCATGTACCGGTCACTCCTGTGTCAGTCGTCCTCTATCGAAGGGAACTGCATAGCCTGATTTTGTGGTGCTGCCAGAAAGTGCATGTCATACTACATCAGAATACATCAGAACACCTGACAGACCATGATTTATATGATGATATGTCCAAGTGTGAGTTCTGAAGAGACTGAATCACTTATTGGTCTGTATTGCATTGTGTGTATAGCTTCTATTTCTCAGTGCTTCAATATAATGAGACTGCACACCGGGAACCATCCACAACCATATCCATACAACCGAGACTGGTGACCTAATGCATAATGTCAACTCTTGTAAAAAAAAAAAAAACACACACACACGCACACACACACACACACACATAAGAAAGAATGTGTTATAGTCAGCAGAGAAGAATCCTGCCTCATGTAAGTCCGAATCACTCCAAGTGACAGCATGCTTGTTTTTGCATAACACCACTTGTAAGCCATGAATAATCTTCTGATGACACTTCATTTCAGGGAGGCAGTAGTTTACGCTGGGTAGTCCAGACTGTCTGCTGGATATTTGAATGCCAGCTCTTCTTTGTGCCTCTTCTGTTTCTGTTTAAGAGGCAAGAAAAAGTTGCAGCCTTTGCAAGCCATCTCATGCGTCAACCATCCTGCACATCCTTAATTTTTCTCTGTACCCAGTCCACTCCACCTAGCCCATCATAAACCTTGAGATAGAAAAAGGATGCTGTGGGCATCTCCTCTCTCTCTATTCCTATCCAGCACATCTCACTCTACCCACTTATTCATAACCTGGATGAACAGGATGCTGGAAACTGCAACCTTTCACTCTTCCTCCAGCCCACTTTCTCTGTTCCCAAGGCTCTTGTTTGTTTCTATGCTATGATAACGTGTAGTAATGCATAAATCTATAACATCACATTCCTCATTTTCTTTCATTTTACTATGGCCTAGGTACAAGTGTACATGTTACGTGTACCACATTGTATATTAGATGAGATCTCTTCAATAGCTAGGTTGGTATTTTATTTATTACCCTGTGCCTACGCGTACATACCCATTGCTCAAACTCAAAACAACCGACTTAGTGCAATCTCTTCCATGTTATAGTATACCGATTCTCCATCCCTCTCCTTTGAGTGTTACTATTAAACACGCCTTTGAATACTGTACATTGCATTATTCCACTGAGTGTCTTAGTTCCCGTTTGTTTATGCCCAAATTTAGTCTGTATCTTGTCCCGTCCAATGTCCTATCTTAGAGTCCTCCACAATATTTGTAACACCATTAACAAAGAGCAGCTTACTGTCATAAAATTAAATTCCTCTTCTTAACATTTAGCTAATAAAATGAATATGACTTCAATCATGTCCTAAAGTCCAGTGGGCAGTGTCGGGTTCAGCAGCCGGACCACATCAGATCAGATCAGAAACAGGCAGGGCAGCAAATACGCAAGTCTAAAAAACATCATGGTCCACGATTTACAATCTATTTGGGAGAGCAATCTATTAAAGTGAAAGTCAGGTGTCCGGGTGGCGTGGCGGTCTACTCCGTTGCTACCAACACAAGGATCACCAGTTCAAATCTCTGTGTTAACTCCGGCTTGGTGTGTCCTGGTTGCTGCAGTAGCGCCTCTTCTGGTCGATCGGGGCGCCTGTTCGGGGGGGGGGGACTGGGGGGAATAGCGTGATCCTCCCACGCGCTAGGTCCTCCTGGTGAAACTCCTCACTGTCAGGTGAAAAGAAGCGGCTGACGACTCCACATGTATCGGAGGAAGCCTGTGGTAGTCTGCAGCCCTCCCTGGATCAGCAGAGGGGGTGGCGCAGCGACTGGGACGGCTCCGAAGAGAGGGGTAATTGGCCAAGTAGAATTGGGGAGAAAAAGGGCGGGAAAAAAAAGAAAGCCGAGGGCACATAATTAGCACAATTAGCTAGTGCTTGGAAAAATTGCTAAGCGCAATATGTTCTTTGTTGTGCGTTTGTGCATGCCAGTTGCTTCCTGATGGAGGTCTGTTCCCTCTGATAGCACAGAGGGGTCACTTTCAAAAATAAATGTGAAGAATGGGGGAGGGGAGGGGGGGAGAAATCAGATCTGACCAAAAAATAAGAACTTAGCCTTAAGGCCTGCAGTCTGGATGTAGTCAGAGATACTTGTTCCAGTAACTTTTAAATGACACTTTTTTCTTTATTTTCTTCCTGCTTTGGGAGCAACAGAGAATGACCAAAAAAAATAATAAAAAGAAAGAAGCTTGACAGATACCACACAGAAGTCAATGTTGCTGTTCCAATTTAATGCTGCAATCAAGCTGATGTCCCACATCACCACCCCCAACTCTCCTACTCAGGACTGATTACACCAGCATCACGTGATTAATACAAGTCATTTTTTTATAGGTTCCTATAATGTAATTATTTGCCGTTCTCAAAATCCATTGGATGTGTTCACACCTTGAGTACTCATCCACACCTGACCACAGGAGGCGTTATATTTTACCAAAAGGTTTGCTGTTAATAAATTCATCCATCCATCCATTATCCGAACCGCTTATCCTGCTCTCAGGGTCGTGGGGATGCTGGAGCCTATCATTGGGCAGCAATCATTGGGCAGCAGGCGGGGAGACACCCTGGACACGCTGCCAGGCCATCTGTAGCAAATTATAAGTATAACAAACTAACAAATAAATGTATATGGTGTTTTTAACTCAACTGCAATCACAGGTTTCAGTATTTCATTTCCATTATCTTGAGCTCGTAAAGCAATTTACAAGAATCCTTCAGAGGCATCAGGATTTGTCAACTAGAAATTACCTGTTTGGGAACACATCCAGACTCATCCAGTGTTCCAGCTGGAACTACTCACTGACTTTCACACTTAGAAACGGTGCTGACAACAGACGGCATGATGGGAAAGCCAGTGTTACACAGTTCCCATTTCATGCAATTTGAAAGACATCAGAAATGCCACAGAACATGTTTCTGCATTTCTAACTAATGTCGCCCTTCAACATTTACAGAATGACAGAACCAACTAACGACTACAAGACCAGCACTGTTTCAGTAGTAATTTACAGTTTTTCAGCCAAATTAAATCTTAATTCATGTCCCACACTAGTTCAAAAATAATACTCCCGATTATATTCTTCATGACTTACAAGCCCTCACCCTCTACCGGCCCAATAGTTCGGACAGTTTCGGTATCTGGACCATGTTACTGACACGTCTGTTGCAAGATAACCATCCTATCACAGAGCCAACAGACAAGATCGGTCAGGTTTCTCAAGCGAACGGTCATTGGATGACAGGCTGTCACCTAAAAAGATTTTCATGCATGAACAGTGGTAAAACTAAAGAAAGAAGAAAAGAAAGAAAGCCACTTTATTTTTGTCATTGCACAGGTTACAATGAATTTTGTCCTCTGCATATAACCCATCCTATTGTAGGAGCAGTGGGCAGCTGTAGCGCCTGGGGACCATCTCCAGTTCTTCTTTCCGTTGCCTTGGCCAGGGACACAGACAGGAGCATTAACCCTAACATGCATATCTTTTTGATGGCGGGAGGAAATCGGAGCACCCGGAGGAAACCCACGCAGACACGGGGAGAACATGCAAACTCCACACAGAAAGGACCTGGGACGCTTTGGTGTCCAGGTGGCGTGGCAGTCTATTCCATTGCCTACCAGCACGGGGATCGCCAGTTCAAATCCCCATGTTACCTCCAGCTTGGTCGAGTGTCCCTACAGACATAATTGGCCATGTCTGCGGGTGGGAAGCCGGATGTGGGTATGTGTCCTGGTCGCTGCACTAGCGCCTCCTCTGGTCGGTCGGGGTGCCTGTTCAGAGGGAAGGGGGAACTGGGGGGGGGAATAGTATGATCCTCCCACGCAATACATCCCCCTGGCGAAACTCCTCACTGTCAGGTGAAAAGAAGAAGCTGGCGACTCCACATGCATCGGAGGAGGCATGTGGTAGTCTGCAGCCTTTCCCGGATCAGCACAGGGGGTGGAGCAGTGACCGGGATGGCTCGGAAGATTGGGGTAATTGGCCAAGTACAATTGGGGGAGAAAAAGGGGAAGGAAGAAAGGACAGCCTGGGGTTCGAACCCAGGACCTTTTTGCAGTGAGGCAACAGTGGTAACCACTGGGCCACGGTGCCAAAGGACGGCTCTTCAGAGCATCAGAGCCATCAAAAGTAAACCTCATGTTTATTATGATTAGTTGACATGTGTGGCAGAACACATTGCACTACCGCATTAACACATCACCAGTGGACTAAAACGGACCTGTCTCAGATGGTCTAAATCCAGCTCATGTTCACTATTAGTGGGTGAACAATGCATCGCCTGGTGAATTCTGCTTCACAACTACGGGAAGAGATACTTATGGCCCCGCTAAGGTACACTGAACATTTACACAATGAATAAAATCCATAGGACTAATTTCTACATTTTCTATATTTGAAGTTTTGTCCCTGATCGCTTGGGATGTTATGCCGTTAAAGAGCACGTACCATCATTAAAATTGCTCGACAGAAAAAAAAAAACCTTAACCTCTAATTCTATCCACCTTTCAGGAATAATATTCCACTCGGACGTACTTTGGCTACATTTACACTTGTCATTGATGTGATACGAATAACGTCCAATTAGGTCAGACAAAAATAGCAGAGCAAATAAATCATGTTCTCTGCTCCTGAGAATGGAATGCAAACAGTATCGGTCTGTCAGGTGTGCAAACGAAATTTCCCTTCCCGTGGGGAACACGGACCATGTACTTCATTATTCCTCCTATGCAGAGAGAAAGTGCTCTCATTGCACTTTTCTTCCCTGTACACCTACAATGCCATTATTTCTGACACCACCAGCGTGGCTTGACAGAAATACTCTTGCACAGGCATCTGGGCAGGGCTCAAAAGTGAGGAGGGAACTAATGAATGTTATTCAGTCAGAGGAACATTACACTGAGGGGACACACCATCAACTTCTATATCAGCATAGTCCGGTACTATGCATGACAAAGTTTTGTGCAGGGGACAACTACTCTACTTTATATCTCTCCTCTCGGGTGTTTCAAAATCACAGAAAGGTGAATCAGCTCATCTGGACACAACGTTTATTGAGACAGAAACGTTTCATCACTCATCTAATGCCCCTTTTCCACTACATGGTACCGGCTCAACTCGCCCTTTTTCCGTTTTCCATTACTGTAAAGTACCGGCATTTTGGTAACTGTTACCACTTTTCTGGTACCAGCTTTGTCGAGGTTCCAAAACAACTGGAGCGGGTACCCAAAATCAATGCAGACCTCTGATTGGTCAGAGAAACGCATCACTGCGTCATTTTGCATCACTGGGTCATCAATGCACCGGCATCACCCGGCATTTTTAAATACCGAAGCGGAGCCATCTTAAAAGTACATTTTGAAATTAAAAACATAGCATCGCTATGATGACCAGTTACACTGAGGGGGTACTGTTACGGTAATGGAAAACGACACAGAAGCGAGTGGAGTCGAGTTGCGGTACCATGTAGTGGTACTGGTACCATGTAGTGGAAAAGGGGCATTAGTGACCTCTTCAGTCTCAACTGACTGCAGGTATCCCCACCATCATAAGCAATACAGTGGCATAACGACCGAAACCAACTATCTATTTCATATGCAAATTGACGTGACCATTAACTAGAGTTACAATGGCCACATGTATGATTCACAGAGGATTGTTGGGATGGTTGCGATCACAGCATTGGAAGACGGTGACAGATGTACTCACACACTAATCATTTGGATGAGTGATCTCTTAATAAATGCTGTGTCCAGATGAACTGATTCAACTTTCTGTGATTTCCTTATCTGGATTATTCAACATGCATAAAGACAAGTGTTTCAAAAGTTTCCTCTGCTGCTCGCTGATTCTGTGAATAGCCTGTGACACAATTGTTCAATTGTTTAATTCTATTCACTACACACACACATATATATATATATGTAGTATAAAAAAAGTATATATACACACACAAAAAACGCTATATATATAGCGTTTTTCCCCCGGAAACCATCAATAGCGTTGATACAAGTGCTCAACAAATAAGGAGCTGAATATTAAGATAGATGTAGAAAAAAAACCTTTAATACATTTCAGCACAAGCTTGTTTCGTGCATCACACACTCACCAGCTGCCAATGTGATTAAACAACAAAGAAAAACGTGTCTGTGAATGTTCTCATTCATCCAGGTCATGGTTATCCAAAGGAATTGAATCAAACGCAACTGGACTTGGTATATATCCGTGAAGACGTTTCACCTCTCATCCAAGAGGCTTCATCAGTTCGTGCCTTTCTGATTAGAAAGACCAAGCTAGTCTTTCTAGCTTGGTCTAGTCAGAAAGGAAACACACGAAGAAAAACACACAGTCAATAAATACTACGTTGCCCCGCGTCACACCCCTAGTTACAGTGGTCAGCGACCAATGAGAGGATACATAGAGAATAGATAATATTTCAAATGTTTTCTATCCTCTCATTGGTTGCTGACCACTGGCGTGATGCGGGGCGACGTAGTATTTATTGACTGTCTGTCTTTCTGTTTAATCACATTGGCAGCTGATGAATGTGTGACGCATGAAACAAGCTTATACTGAAATGTATTCAAGTTTTTTTCCTACATCTATCTTAATATATATATATATATATATATATATATATATATATATATATATATATATATATATCTCCATTCCATCCATTATCCAAACCGCTTATCCTGCTCTCAGGGTCACGGGGATGCTGGAGCCTATCCCAGCAGTCATTGGGCAGCAGGCGGGGAAACACCCCGGACAGGCTGCCAGGCCATCACAGGGCCCACAAGCACACACCACACACACACATATATTCATATATATATATGCCAGTACATATATGGAACTATAAAAATACACACGCGGGCACGCACATAAAACTAAAAAATACAACAGCTAACAGCATCACAAAGAAATTGGCTGTGCAACTTCCAAGTGTATCACAAAAAAAGAAATCAGGAGCGCTATCTAGTTTGTCGTAAAAAAACTATCTTATTGCCCAGCAACTTCCATCAACCATCTCCTCCCGGCACTCAGCATGAGGTTTTCCTACAATGGTATTAAAGTACTTAGTTGCTAACCCCTGGTGCTAGCAACATGTCTTTTAAATGGGTCTCTGGTGGACACGCGGCCTTATTCTGTGTGTGTGTTCAGGAGGCATGAGGCCCTCTCTCCCTAAAGAGCAGAAAACAGCTCACAGTAATACTTGTATGTCTTTATGTTGTGCTCAAAATTTTTGAACGTTTTTTCGGAATTTCTTTTGTTTTCATTTCCAGCAGTCTCGGGCCTCACCGAACACATTCACTTTAGAGACCAGACCCGCTATCGTTTTACTTTTTACTGTTGTTCCTTTGTTACCCCTATAGAGGCAGACTAGCTGACTGAGTATGTGAAGGAACGAGTGAGGTCCACGATTTGTTTCGCATCTCGACAAAACTGTTGAGGGGAGCCAGTATCCTTCCATGTAAATCATCAAATCGAATCGAGCGTTAGAAAGAGGCAGGAGGGATGAGTCCCGACGCTCTGAAAAGAACCAATGACTCATAACGGACGGATGTTACCTAATATTGGGGAGACGGACGGAGGAGAGGAGCTGTGGTTGCAGTGGACTGTATCATGAGCGCAGCTCAGATGCTCTCCTCCTCTGGGGCCGTTAAGCACAAGGCTGCTTAAACTCATACCAGTGACTCAGCCAAGCACACCACTTTCGTATCCTCCATAACTAACTACACAACATGTATCTAATATCACTTTTCATCTCATCGATTCCTCTTCAAATTAAGAGAGTGCAACAACAAGAGCACCAGTTTTCCTACATTTCTATGTTTCTTATGGACCCTTAGCCCGACATCTTGAAAGTTACACTTGGCTCGATAGCAGGGATAGGATGACCTGGATGATGTGGTGTCAGGGATTATCTTACCCATACAACACTCACCTCGTTATTGTCTTCAACAACAACAGCTAGGCCGGCATTTACAAGTCAGTCACGTTTTCCTAGAATATCACTTGCCCAGAATCTATCACCACATCGAGACAAGCATCGGGGTTGTCTTTTCTTTGTAAAACGTCCAAAAACCTACATTCAACTTGTCATCCACTTGCTTTTTTTTATAACCACCGTGTTGTGTTCAGTTTCATCAGAGATCCTGGATATGATTTCCTTCCTCTTTGACTGGGTATGATTTTCTCTACTTTGCTTCCGCTTTGAAAAGCAACACTGGCTGGAATGGTGGTGGGATCATAAGACACCACTCATTTCCTGTGGGGGCACAGGTGTTAGACGAGTGTAAGGTAACCCAACAACCCTCTCCTGTGTGTGTGTGTGTGTGTGTGTGTGTGTGTGTGTGTGTGTGTGTGTGTGTGTGTGTGTGTGTGTGTGTGTATACCACTCCCCCTACTGGTGTAATTCTGGCCTTTTGCACATGCGTGTTTCAATGTCAGTCACTCATGCAGTCACTAAATAAGGGACCTGCAGTCTCATAGGCTGCATGTCTGCACTACTATGTGCAGTCTGGCAGAACAAAATGTAAAATGAAAAGTGATGAACTTGTGTAGATATAAGAGTTGGGCACTCCACTCGCATTCAAATCACATTCAAGTTTTACATAGGTTGACTTGAGACTCCAATTGAAACTCATTCACTTCTAAACAGTTACGTGTCAAATGCTTGAGATAGGCCCCAACATAGTTCAAATAATAGCAGACAAAGAAAACACCACATACTGCACATTCTGATCTTAGGCCTGGCACACTGGAGGCGCTAACTGGGCTGATTTTAGGCACAATTTCCTCCTCTCCACAATTGGGGGGGGGGGGGGGGTCGGCCTTAATTTGTAGCTGGTTGAAACCCAACCGTGGGCCAAGATCATTCTGTCCACAGTTTCAATCTTAAACGGTAGGTTCATTTTTCTTTTAACCTCGTCGTCGTTAAAATGTTATTGTCAGAATCGCTCAGAGAAAAATCTAACCCGATCACTTCGGTATTGAGAAATGTACTACTTATTTGTACTTATTTGAAAATCTTCTTGCTGGGTTTCAACAGAGTCCATCACCTTCAAAACTCCCCCGACACATCTCCTTTTTGGAAAGGGAAAGCTCACAGTCGAGTCTAACGGAATTTCTTTAATCTTGTGTCTCAGGGCAAAATCCACTTTGATTTGGAACAAGTTTTTGCCGTTGACACAGTACATCCCAACCATCTGCAAACTTCCACAACTTGTGAGAGCAGCATGCTTTTTGCGCTGCTGTCCAATTATGTTTGGTACACATGTATTCCAGAGACCAATGTGGAAATCTCATTTGCAAATGTGCAAAACAAAGTCATTTTAACTTAATAGAAAGCATGATTTCTGACTAGTCCTCTTAATCAAACATATTACAAGATGTGACCGCTGTGAGTTTCTGAAAATAAGACGTAATAATAACTCGGCTCCTTTCTTTGCTGGCGCTGTTGTGAGACATTTTCAAGCTGCCAATATGGAGGCACTCGTGTACTTGCCATTGCTCCACCGGCTGTTTCTCCAACTCTTGTGTTCCAGTATACTCAATGCTTACATCTCATGCTTTTTTGCTGACTCTACCTCCCTTTCTATGTATTTTTTTTCCTCCTTCCTCTTCTGTCAAGCTCAGTTTTCATTGGCTATTGACAAGTGTATTTGACCAATTCACACTGCAGGAATATGTAAAGAGTTGTCCAGTTTCCACTCAGAAAAGTCAAAACACTTTTGATTTTGATGCAATGCCATGTGCAGCATGGCTTCAACAACAGTTCGGCTTACTGGGCCTGACAAAAGGATTGGTCCATGTAAAGAATGGGGCACAAAACAGCAGCACGTGCATTTTATTAGACAGAACTTGGAACACATCCTAATGGCACAGCTTTTCTGGCTGTAACAGGGTGGTGTTTGGTCTAATATGAGCATGCATAGCTTCTTTTTTTTTTTTTACATGGATTCCCCCCCCCAATTGTACTTGGCCAATTACCCCACTCTTCCGAGCCATCCCGGTCACCGCCCACCCCCTCTGCTGATCCGGGGAGGGCTGCAGACTACCACATGCCTCCTCCAATACATGTGGAGTCCCCAGCCGCCTCTTTTCACCTGACAGTGAGGAGTTTCACCTGGGGGACGTAGCACGTGGGAGGATCATGCTATTCCCCCCAGTCCCCCCCCCCCTCGAACAGGCGCCCCGACCGACCAGAGGAGGCGCTAGTGCAGCGACCAGGACACATACCCACATCCGCCTTCCCACCCACAGACAGCCAATTGTGTCTGTAGGTACACCCGACCAAGCCAGAGGTAACACAGGGATTCGAACCAGCAATCCCCGTGTTGGTAGGCAATGGAATAGACCGCCACGCCACCCGGACGCCCTGCATGCATGGCTTTTTAGGATTGATGGTCCATTTCATGGAGCTTGAGAGTAGTCTTATTTTAAGGTGTGACAGATTTACAGGGCCTTAAACTGGATAAAGGGACAAATCCAAACACATATTTGTCAACTTTGAAATAAAGCGTACGCCAGACTACATTATCTGTGATAATACTGTGAATATGAAAAAGGTCTTCACTCTAATGTTTCCCCATGGTAGCCTCAATTGAGAGCGAGGAAGACGACCTAAAAAAAAAACCCACCGCATGGGAGGACGGGAGAACAATTATCAGGCTGATGTGGAATCTATTCCCAGCAATTGCCAACTAAGCGCCTGCAATGATTTGCACATACGCTACAGCTAGTTGCTCAAGATGGGCAAGAGGAGACAAACATATTAAACAGCCCACTGGCTAAGGTGGCTTAATTTTGCAGCCTATTTCACTCTACCTGTGGACTGAAGGAAGCATTTGAGGCAGAATATGGAGCAAATCGCAGTATCCCTTCAGTCTCATGAAATTCTACATTGCGGTTTGTAGAAGCAGTCACTCATCTGGAAGGTTAAAGACTCAACACTCTCCTGGGGTCCCAAGGACATAAAGAGCTGTGCCTATTACCCAGAGAATTTAGCCAGCTGAAAGAGCTTATTGACATCTTGGAGCCATTTCTCAAAGGAGCTGAGCTGACACAAGGGGGAGAAGTGGTGACACTTGGTGCAGCTCTTCCCTGTGTTCTCTCACTGAACAATCACCTTGTCCAGATGCTACATAGTCAGTCTGCCAACTTGCTGGTTAAGTGAGAGCATTGTGAAGGTCACTAAAGCACCATTTCCAGGGGATCTCTGTAAATGTCATAATGAAGCAATCAGTTCAACATGCAGGGGAGCGTCCCTTTGGGGATACAGTCCACATGAACAGTCTAAAGAGCCTTAGCCACAATATCAGTCATGGAATATTCTCTCTCTCTCTCTCTCTCTCTCTCTCTCTCTCTCTCTCTCTCTCTCTCTCTCTCTCTCTCTCTCTCTCTCTCTCTCTCTCTCTCTCTCTCTCTCTCTCTCTCTCTCTCTCTCTCTCTCTCTCTCTCTCTCTCTCTCTCTCTCTCTCTCTCTCTCTCTCTCTCTCTCTCTCTCTCTCTCTCTCTCTCTCTCTCTCTCTCTCTCTCTCTCTCTCTCTCTCTCTCGAGCGTGCGCAAGAGAGAGAGACCATTGAGTCAAAACATTATGACCACCTGCCTAATATGCTGTTGGTCCTCCATGTGCCGCCAAAACAGTGCCGACCTGCAGAGGCATGGACTCTACAAGACCCCTGAAGGTGTCCTGTGGTATCTGGCACCAAACCATTAGCAGCAGATCTTTCAAGCTCTGTAAGTTGCGAGGTGGATTGGACATGTCCATCCAGCACATCCCACAGATGCTCAATCGGATTGAGATCTGGAGAATCTGGACACCAGGACAACATCTTGAAAACTTCCATGTTCCTCAATCCATTCCTGAACAATGTGTATAGTATGGCAAGGCATGTTAAGAGGCAGCTGTCGTCAGAGCATACCATTGCCATGAAGCGGTGTATCTTGTCTGCAATGTTTTTGTAAGTAGTACATGTCAAACTGACATCCACATGAATGGCCAGACCCAGGGTGTCCCAGCAGAACATTGCCCACAGCATCACACTCCTTCCACCAGCTTGTCGTCTTCCCTTAGTGCATCCTGGTGCCATCACTTCCCCAGGTAAACGGTGCACACGTATACAGCCATCCACCTGATCTAAAAGGAAACGGGACTCACTGGACCAGGCGACCTTCTTTCACTGCTCCAAAGTCCAGTTCTGACGCTTGCGTGCCAAATGTAGGCGCTTTTGACATTGGGCAGGGGTCATCATGAGCACTGTGACTGGTCTGCAGCTATGGAGCCCATATGTAGTAGGGGGTGACGCACTGTGTGTTGAGACATATTACTCCCGTAACTATCATTAAAATTTTCTGTGACTTGTGCCAAAGTAGACCTTCTGTCGGTTCAGACCAGACGGGATAGCCTTCGTTGCCCTCACGCATTGATGAGCCTTGGGCGCCTAACACCCTGTTGCCAATTTGTGGTTTGTCCCTCCTCAGACCACTCATCACTGATGACTGGGAGCACCCCAGCAAGCCTTGCCATTTCAGAGATGCTCTGACCAAGTCATCTGGCCATAACATTTTGGCTCTTGTCAAAGTCGCTCAATCTTTGGTCACAAGTTTGAGTCAAGTCTCAAAACTCCTGAATGGTTCACCCTAAATGACAATATGGCTATTTCTAGAAATTCAACAGCCTGTTGTGTCTTATTTGATAATAAATTAGGACATACAAGGAGAATATGACACAATGCTGCATTGCCAAAGGGAAAAAAACAACTAACTTTAACGCCAGCATTTTTTTTTTTTACCCAATGCCCTATGTTCCCATTGTTAGGATTCAAACTGAGAGATGTAGCAGAATCTTTTAAATTGATTCAATATTGAGCACGCTAACATCCGCTGACTGCTGCACACCAAGCTGCAATGTAATCCTTCGGGGCAGTAGCACTTGCCAAATGATATCCAAGAGCTCTTTTTTGGCACTAAAGAGTTCCGAATATTTTGGAAAGTACTTAAAAGTGCTTTCCATTATGAAAACACATTCCCAGTACATTCAGTCAATGCAGTGATAGACCTTTTTTTTTTTCATTTTCTAACAAACACCCCCACTGTTGTCTTGCTGCAGCAACTCACTTCTCTTGGGATTACATAGTGAAAATCTGCTCCTAGTTAGAAATATATCTATCTATACACTGATCAGCCAAAACATTATGACCACTCACAGGTGAACCAAATAACACTGATCATCTCCAAACAAGGGCACACATCAAGGTCTGGGTAGATTATTGAAGGTAAGCAAACAAACAGCTCTTGTAGTCAACATGTTGGATGCAGGAGAAATGGGCGGGAGTAAAGACCTTCAAGCTTGACTCAGACTCAGTCCCTCGGAGACTTCAGACTTAACTTGAACTAGACCTCAAAGTCTTCAGATTTCATTTGAACATGCATGCGATGACTTGTGAACGTCTCTAGTTCAAATAAGGAAAATAGATATAAAGAATGAAAAGCAAGATTGAGATGGCTTGGACATGTGTGGAGGAGAGATGCTGAGTATATTGGGAGAAGGATGCTGAATATGGAGCTGCCAGGGAAGAGGAGAAGAGGAAGGCCAAAGAGGAGGTTTATGGATGTGGTGAGGGAAGACAAGCAGGTGGCTGGTGTGACAGAGGAAGACGCAGAAGACAGGAAGAAATGGAAACGGATGATCCGCTGTGGCGTTGTGATCCGCTACTACTAGTAGTAGTAGTAGTAGATATAAAGAATGAAATATAACAAAACTAGAAAAAGCAACATTTGGCAAAAAGAAAACGACACATCGTGTCAAAAACACAAACCATAAATGTTATGTGACTGACTTACATAGTAAAATAGATGCCTTTGCACAGGTTCAACAGAGCTAAAGTTGGCTCATCTAAATCAGGTCTGTAGTTAGCCAATGACCCAGAAAAGCGGGTTGCCACATCAGAAACACTTAAAAAGTGTTATCAAAATATTGATTTATCCGGGCATGTTAAAGATGAAAGAGCAGCTTGCTTACATCGCTGTCAATGGTATTTCTGTGAAATCATACTTCAACTGAAACCGCGTGGCAACTCCAAGTGATAGAATCTGAGGGAGAAGCGAAGAGAGAATAATGGTGGAGTTGCAGTAAAAATATGTTTCGCCACTTTTCTTACCAGTGAGGATTCTAATTATTGCTAATTAAAAGGTGCAAATCTTTAACATCTTAAAAAAGCATATATTTATAGATGCACTCACTCACAAATATTTTTCTGAGGTGTCGCAACCTCCTCCTCTTCCCGAATCTCTGCAGAGGGTACAGCTAAAGGAAAGACTAAATATAATCAGTTCGTGAGTGAATGAGTTAGAAACCAGTGCATGGGTGTCTGGGTAGCGTAGCGGCCTATTTCATTGCCTACCAACACGGGATCGACGGATCGAATCCCCGTGTTACCTCCGGCTTGGTCAGGCGTCCCTACAGACACAATTGGCCGTGTCTGCGGGTGGGAAGCCGGATGTGGGTATGTGACCTGATCACCGCACAAGCGCCTTCTCTGGTCAGCCCAGGCGCCAGTTCGGGGGGGAGGGGGAACTGCAGGAATAGCGTGATCCTCCCATGCGCTACGTCCCCCTGGTGAAACTCCTGTCAGGTGAAAAGAAGCAGCTGGCAACTCCACATGTATCGGAGGAGGCATGTGGTAGTCTGGAGCCCTCCCCAGATCAGCAGAGGCGGTGGAGCAGTGACCGGGATGGCTCGGAAGAGTGGGGTAATTGGCCGAGTATAATTGGGGAGAAAAAGAGGGAAAGAAATCCCAAAAAGAAAAAGAAAAAAAAAGAAACCAATGCGTGTGGTGCTTCATATCTAAAAAGACAGTGGGAGTAGATGAGACCTCTGGTGGATTTCTAAGAGTGAGATAAAAGACAATAATGATTTGGTCAGCCTGTTCACCAGGTTGTTCCTAAACCTGATGATAAAAGTGACATATTCTTGCAGGCTAGTTTTTGGGTCAATTGATTCAGACAAAATCCAGCTTGTCACCATAAATGAAATATGCAACAGATAGAAAGCTTGGAAAAATGTTAAAAAAAAAAAAGATACGGAGAGAGAGAGAGAGAGAGAGAGAGAGAGAGAGAGAGAGAGAGAGAGAGAGAGAGAGAGACCTTTTTTGAAATAAAAAAAAAAGCTCATGATGATCACATGCATCGGCAGAGCTGGGGTGTGTGAGCCAGTCCAACCCCTTTCACTACTTAAATCCTCTGGCTGAGTCAAAAATATCCATACAATCACGCACACACTATGAACATTCCTATTGTATGAGGGTAGCAACCCTAACTCTCAAATTAACTGGTCTACTGGAGCACTCAGGGATAAGCTGACAGTCTCAAGAATTATCATCATTATACTGCTCTGTCAGAAATGGGCATCAGATTATCAGTGATGGGAGTGAATACTAACAAATCTCCCTGCAGCCAAACAACTTCAATAAAGCAGGGTGGCAGCTGTTGCCCTACAAATATGATCATGTCTCTACTCCCCATGGTGCACACTGGGCCACCAGAAAGAGCAAGATGGACAATGGACCCATCTCTTTTTTTTTTTGGCTTGATACTACTGCAAATGCTGTCGGAGAAGTATCTTTTCCTACGGCATATGTGTCTTAAAGCTTAAGTGAGAGCCATTTCTTACAGTCACCTCTACTTCATCCCTCACAGCATGCGTGGGCAGTTTTTTGGAGCCATCAATAAAAACTAAACATGAACTAGACCCCGTTATTCTGCTTTCTGTTGAGAGGATGTAAAAGCGATAGCCTGGTGCGTGCTTCCATATTAATGCGGCCAAACAGAGGTAAACATTAACCTGTACATACAAGCAAATACAAGCTGTAAATATCCTACATGAAGCCAACATATGCATAGTGACATAACTGTGGCTAGAACAAATGAAACGAGGAAGTTAAGAGAAATAACATGAAAATGCGATGGTTCCTTTTGGCTTTATTTTCCCTGTTAATGGGGGTTTTTTTTTAGGGAAGTGTTCCTTATCTGATGCGAGGGTCTAAGGACAGGATATTGTGTTGCTGTAAAGCCCCTTGAGGCAAGTTTATAATCTGTGATATTGGGCTACACAAATAAAATTGACTTGACTTAAATCACACTGACAAACCGACACGTTGCAATGAAATTAGTCAAATGCTCTAAATCGCACAACTCTGGCCATTTCGAATTAAGAACAAAAATTCCCCAACAGAATGACCATAAAAGGAAAAATAGTCCTTTTGTCCGTGCAGTCTCCACAGGGTGAACGCTATTTACCCTGTATTATACTCTCTACTGCCCAGTGGTACTCTGAGATATTATGGGCCTTACTCTTCAGGACAAAGTGCTAACAGTCAAGGGCACCATTTGATGTTGTTCCATGGCACCATAGCCTGACTCATCCTGTCTGATATATATTTAACCCTAGGGATGATCTTCAGTTTAATTATGGATACTCAGGGAATCAAAGTCATCGTTGCTCTCGTTTAACACCGCCATACATACAGCCACCCTTTGGCAGACAGAGCAATGTCAGCAGTGTCATTGAATCCAAGGCTAAACAGCCGAGCATGGAAGTCAGGTGGGTCTTTGAATAATTTCTACCATTTAATTACCAAACCAGCACATGTGCACAACTGCCGCCAGCCACTCATCGTTTGATGGGAAATAACGTTCCCGTTACTTGTTCTGCGAATAATTATCAACAGGATTTTCTTTCATCACTTCTTTCCTTTTCTATTTAGGGGTGTCAAAGACAGTCTTACAGTAGAGCCATGAAAAATGGTGTGCACACCCCCTCCTCCCCTGGTAAAGGCCTCAGGCAACACTCATTCCCTCCCTTGGTACAGCTGGAGGCAATATGGCCATTATCTCCATCCCTGTGGAGCGTTGCTTCCCTGGACAACCGCGCTCTCAGAGATGCTGATGTCTCTTATGAAGCTTCCTTCTCGTGGCAGGAATATTAAAGCATCGCCTGGTGGTGCCTGCTCAGGATGACGTCCATCTTTATTGTGTGTGGATGTGGGCAGACATAGCTAATGTGCAGGTGCAGCTCACTCACTGAGCCGACAGTTTTAAAAGAACGCCATTTAATGTTATTGTAAAATGCTGAATTTTTCTATTTCAATTGGCTAATACAGCTGGGTCTGACCGACTATTCATTTAAATTTTCCCTTGCTTTGTCTAAAAAGGGAGTCTGAGGCTGGCTTATCTTTGAGGCTCAGATTTCTTCCTGAAATAACAAGCATGGTAGATTAATTACAACGGGCCCAGAGACAAAACAGGAACTATTTCTCAATAGAATATGCTGCTAATGAATGTGTCTCATCCTCCCCCATTGCTCTTGTGTGTGTGTGTGTGTGTGTGTGTCAGAATGCAACATCTCGAGTCTGATTTGAATAAAAAAGGAATTTGCACACATGGCTAAGGTCACTGCTCAACTGATTTGTATTGTTACGGTTCTTCAAAACTGACCATTGCGCTCAATTTGTAGAATAAAAAGAGAAGAAGAAAAAAAAAAGCTTTCTCCCGGTCAGTTAATGGCTACCTATTTATCGTTGCACTGGCATATCCCCGAATTACCTCTGTTATTTCCAAATGGATGATGAAGACTGTCAGGAGTGAAAATGCAAAGTAACTCCATCATGGCGACCGACACATGTTCTCTATTGCTGGAGCCAGAGACACTTGGCTCTGGGCGAGAGCCTTCGAGCCAACTCTTCCTGGCATCTCTGGCTCTCTGTCCCGGCCATGTTGATTCCCATATCAGAGCTTATTTACATAATCCCCATTTTAATGACGGGTGGTAATACATTTTTATAACAATACTTTACCTTTCAACATGCCAACGTAAACAGAACAGCGCGATGACAACCGGCAAAACGCTCCCTTACTCTTTTAATCATAAAGAAACTCATTTTAGACTCCATCGACTGCTTTCAAGCAACGGGGGAGAAGCTGTCAGTTTTTCAGACCTACGACCACTTATTCATATTTCAAAACTGCTTGGTGGACTATTTTATTTTTGGGGGGGAAAAGAGAGAGAAAAGAAAATCCTCAGAGGCAAGGCGGCAGCTATAGCGGTACGAACAGAATTGCATTGTATTGACAAAGCATGTCACTGCAATGACAAGCGGGAGTAAGTGAAAGTGAAATAAAAAACTATTTCATGAGGCGTTGTTGTAATTCATCAGTGACATCTGAGCTCTGGTTAAAGCCCCGTTCTCACACCTGAGCAGATGGGAGACTATGGCTCACACCTCCAACCTCCTGACACGGTTTCTTCTCAGACAACGCAGCCATGGTGGGGAGATGAAGTAGACTGCCACAGTGGTGCAGGATGCCTCATTAGACGTTACAAGGAAGGTACGTGTGTGCCAGAAGCAATCATGGGCCATGCATGTTGCTGAAACAGAACAAACAGCTATTGCAATCCTGCACGCTCACAGTCATACTCATTACTGCCCCACTGTATTGACTATTTTTCAGGGAAGCCTGGAATGATTATTCCAAGAATCAAATCAATTCCTCACAAAATGCCTCTCCCCGCAAACGGCCCAGCAGATGTATCTAATAGCGCAAAGAACAGCGGAGCATTAAACAGCAACAATGGGCAGGGGGGTGTCAGCGACTGTATTAACTTGTGACCGAACAATGTGTATTACTAGAAGGCCCGCTAAGCCAAAATGTCAGAATCCCCGCTGCAATCTTACTGAAACTTTAGAAGTTTGCCTTTTATGAATATGTCATGACATAGGCTTATAATCACACTTTTAGTCTGATTGGCTCCCATGTACTTTCTGCCTTGTAACTCACCATACAATGACTGGTTGAAGAGCACTAAGTTATGGCGGTGGAGCCGACTGTCTTTCAGTCAATGCTGGGATGCTGGAGCCTATCCCAGCAGTCAATGGGCGGCAGGAGGGGAGGCACCCCGTGCGCGCGCACACACACACACACACACACACACACACCTAGGGAGAATTCAATGCGGCCGACTCACCTGACCTACATGTCTTTGGACCCACTACGCTCAAAAACGTCAGCACAAGCTTGTCTCTTTCAACGCCGTTTGCTTGGACAAGGCAATCAAACCGCTCTCTATAGGAGCGCCACTGCTCTGTATTCTCATCATAAGGGCTAATGTTACCGACCACCCCCATCGGTTTAGCTTTGTTAGCAAGTTACTGGCCGTTGCACCCGCTCCCATTAGTTTTAGTGTACTCCAGGGGCGAACATCTGATATCAACTTTGGAGGGGGCAATTACAGGACATTTTCTCAAGCGCAACTCCTGAGGGGGCCACCAAAAGAAGTGCTGAAACCAGGGGCGAAGTATTCGGGGGGGGGTATCATATTTTTCTCAGGAAGGGGGGGGTTGTGTCCCCCCCCCCATCCTGAGACCCCCGTGTGTACTCACGACTCCTCCTTCACTGCCACATATCGTCCTCCCGACGATGAAGCTAATTAGCTTTCTTGCTGGTGTCCAACAGTCGCAGCAGAAAGGGTCCAAAAATAACAGTCCGGCTTGAAATCCTCCTTCCAACCGAGTGCAGGATACACGCGGATGCCGTCGGTCCTCGTCGCCACTTTATTGTATCGTCACGAGTATTTCTTTAACTTATACTACAAGTTACGACATTAATCACGGACACCGGAAATGTGTTTTCCCGCTTCTCCTCGGCCACTTCCTCTTCCGGTTGATGCTTGCCATTGTTGCTCAATGTCTGGGACATCTACTATCAGGACCGCTCATCAGGGGGGGCATGGAGGCCAGCAATAATCATGTTCATCTTAAATACTATAATATAAGCAATGATAATGGCAATACTTGCCATTGACTGTGAACTGGCGAAACAGATGTACTTTAAAGACACAAAGGACAACGCACCCAGTCAGACAAGGAAGATAGCTGTATAAGAGGCAAAGATGAAGCCACAAGATATGAAATTGCATTTTCTACGAAGAAGGGTGTAGTGTAAGTGTAGCAGATCTTTGTTGACCTTGGTGTGTTTAAGTGTTTCAAAGTCTGTCATGGCATGTGTGTGTGTGTGTGTGTGTGTACCTATGTAGCCCCCATTACTGAGTAATGTGTGTCTATTTGTATTTTGACTATTTGTATATATTTTTTTAATTGTTGTTTTGTACCACTGGGGAGTTGCACTTAATTTCGTTGTAAAGCTGTGCAATGAAAAATAAAGGCATTCATTCATTCGTTCATTAGTATTAGAGAGAGAACACGAGCATGTGTTGATATGAGTTAAGCAGATTTGGGGGTGGTGGCAGGGGGCATTCACTGGATCTTTTCAGGGGCCCAGTCATTTCTGTGGCCAGGCCTGTCGACTATAATCTGGTTCAGATTTTCAAACCACTCCAATATTGCTAAACTATACCTCTACAATTGTAAAAATTGTGTGCGATATCGAACTTGATCTCGTATTCTAGTCTTGGTTTTTTCTTGGTCTTGGTTGGTAAGGGCCTTGGTCTTGTCTTGGTTTCAAATAAGACAGTCTTGACTACAACGCTGCCCTTTGGTGACAGAGTTGGGATTATGATTAACCAGAAAGCTTCTTGTCTTTTTAACAACAGATCTCGATTGCCAAACCCCCTGCTGATCGGTTGGACACACTTGTGTGTTACAAGAATCAAAGTAATAATATGCTGTTTGTTGATGTGAAGTTACAGTAGCTTTAAATGAAGAAAACAGCATCCTACCAAACTGGTGCTAATGACCACATGTCATTAAACCTGGACAGCTCTTCCAACTTAAGCCAATACAGCAGTGATAAAAAAACACAAGAAATAGTTTTTATTTTCGCTTTGTGATATAAATCCTCACGCTTCTGCCCTTGATTATGATAATGTAGGAAAAAAACTGGATAAAAAGAGAGTCAGCGACTTCATGTGACCTCAGCGCTTAATGCAGTGAAGGGGGAACAATCCCTCCGACTGAGTCTCGGAAGTCGTTGTCTCAGAACGACTGGCCCAGGCGCTGCATTTGTAAAGGCTTCATCAGCGCTCTGTCACTCATTTTCAGAACAGGATCAAGCAAAGCAGATTAGTCTGGCACTAAACTGAAGACAGTGTTGACTCATTTGACTCCCAGATGAATACTCAATTGTCACTAATTCATCTGGAGACAGAAAATAAAGAAAACTTCTAAGCGTCATTTAAGCCTGCTATAAATCCGCCCCCACATTAGGCGAGATTGAAGTTATTTTCCTTGATCGCTCGGCATTCTGCCTCAGCATGTAAGACATGAAGGTCACAGCGCACAAGGCTTGATGAAGGCCAGCAGTCTACACAGAGGCAGGTTGGAAGGGCTGAACTCTATCTCCTGGTGGACAACAGAGTGCCACTGTCACAGAGAGTCTATATATCCTCTCCACCACCAAGAGCAATCAAGTAGAGGGGGCAAGCCCTTGAGTGGGCACACACTCGTGTGTGTGTGTGTGTGTGTGTGTGTGTGTGTGTGTGTGTGTGTGTGTGTGTGTGTGTGTGTGTGTGTGTCTGTAGAAAGGGCAGTCTGGAGCATGTGATGTGGTGCTAGAGGCTATGGCCTCTCTGATGTGATAGATTCCTTTCCAAGCCTGCAGTGCCAGGAGGGAGGCAGTTGACATCCTGCCACATGCCCTGCTGTTTATCTTCCAAAATGGTGGCGGGGTTGCATCCCCTGGGCCTCCCCTGGCTTCTCTCCTCACTTTACTCACCCCACCGTAATCACCATAACTTATGGTGACATAAATGACCATGTGCTTTCTAATATTTTCGCTACATTGCGAGACAGCTACTCTGAACTAGAAATGTTTCCCCCCCTGGATTTTTAGCAACTGGAATGGGAGCACAGTGACCTGCAAGTGACCGAATCAGATTTTCCAAGAAAAATAAGGTAGATGACTCAGAGCTCTGAGATCATAGCCTTTTACTGAAGAGAGAGAGAGAGAGAGAGAGAGAGAGAGAGAGAGAGATAGCACACTCGAAGGGGGAAAATTTTCAATTCCAAAACGGTGGCTTAAAAAGTGCATGGAAGCTGAATGCAAATAAAGTTCTGTTTCTCTGTGTTGTGATTTATCACTGTGCCGAGCAGTAGTGCTGGGGCAGGCGGTGTATTGAACAGAATGACTCTACTCACATATTGGAAAAGCAACTCAACAACAAAGCACAGGATAAATGGAGCCAGACAGATGGATGACCTTCAATACTCCTTGCTGGGAATAGCTGGAGGAATCTGTTTAGAGAGCTAATCGTTCATTCCAGCAAAATAATTGGCTGAAAGGTCCATCTACACTTAAAAAATGGCATCAAGTCACTTTTATGAAGTCAAATAAAACAAAAAGGGCAACGCTGCTGAATGATTTGCCTGCAAACTAAATAATGACAAAACAGGAATATGAGTGAGTAGAGGACATTATTTTTTTTTTTTTACATTTTTTTAGTCTATCACAGCCTGCACTGGTCTTTTCAAATAAAATAAATGCTTGTCCTTCTCATAAGGGGGCCACATTAGGGATGCACCATGGCCAAATACTAACATAGTATTTGACCTAACTGAACCACAGTGTGACTGCAGCATTCAATCCATACAGTTGGTAAACAAACCAGTTGTGTCACTGAGCACTCAGAAAGCTAAACTGACAACTTTCTGCCAATTTTCAGCTAAAATGCCACCTTTCAACCGATGCACATCCATATCATTTTTCCATCCACAGCACAGGGAACAAAGAATCTTACAGGGTTTACAATCATGCAGTAGTTGGAAAAATGCATTGGAAAACAGTTGCTTTTTTTCATGCCATTATTTCGTTGTGGCGTATGTAGACTGCTAGGATAGATGAATCTGCTTTTCTGCAAATCAAGCCCTATCCGGTAAGAATACAAACTGTCCAAGTTAAACTGCAGATCTAACGATGTTTAAAAATAAAAAAAGCATGTCAGCATGAAGCCCCTCCTTATGCACCGATCTTCTCATTATGTGCTCATTCTGCAATCCGACCAAACAGGACCGATGACACAGCTCTACGTTTTCCAGCTTTCCTCTCTCCATATAATTCCTCTGTGATGTGTGAGCCCGCCATTGCTCTGCCATGGCTGAGCCTCAATCTCCATGCCCAATGACTGCACTGGAGAGCAATCCCTCAGTGCACCGTTGGCATCAATCTTGCTGGAAGCAGTTGGTGATGAACCTCAGCTGCCTTGAAAAGTTCTCTGGCTGACAACCTCCATGATCAGCCGTCACAGCTGGCTGTCTGATTCATACCCGAGCGCCGCACCAGGAGCTGGAGAAAGAGGTCAGCCTGATGCTGCGCTTCCCCATATTTCGTCTGGAGAGCACAAAGTCTTGCAACGAGGTGGTCTCGGTCCAGTTGCTAACATTGCACAACGGTTGACGAGATATGAGCAGAACCAGTCTGCTATCATTAACATTACTGTCCCCATATTGGAGAGGAGAGAAAGCTCTTTGCCTCGCATCCTTACCATCACCAAGAAGTATATAATCCTAAAAAGGATCCCTTTTGTTAAGTTTATTATTATTATTATTTTTCCTGTTTTACATCCTGTAGAGCCGGGTCCAAACTGTGGACCTGAGACTCTGTAGGGCAGATGTCACTTGATTGACAGTACTTGTCATGATATGTGGGCTGTTCTGAGTAGGGCGATCTTCTGGACTGCATGGATGTTGATGTTGCCTGGGATACGGCTGGTGAACTTTTCCAATTCCCTTCAACTTTATATCATTATTATCGTTATTATTATTTGTTGTTGTTGTGAGTGTTCAATATGTTTTTAGCTGAACCTTAATGCCATTCATAGTTTGCATATTTCCATAAAACTATATTGCAAAGTCAGGGCTGCAATAGCTTCATCAACTGAATGGTAATGAATTAAGCTCTGGCCCTGTTCCAACACATGATGTGATGTTTCTGGAGTCATCAGCACTTGGCTACAATAGTTTCAACCAATCATTACCATCTTCTTCCTTGTCATGCTGTGCATCCTTTCTGGCTCCTCCCCAGAAAAAAAAAGGTGGGGGGAATCAATGTCCTCCTCTCATATTTGAACACTGTTTGCATCTATCTAGAGATGCAAGTGCATTGCATACAGTGCAGATGCATGCACAAATGCATACTCTCATAGTACATATGCATGCACACATACATGCAATCCTCTTCTGCTAAATGATACTTGATGTTTGCGACGATGCCTTACAGCAGAATATTAATTGTGAACAGTTGTAAATTGACGGCCATATTACTTGTCCAAGTAATTATATTGTCACGCTGTGGAACTTGGTGCAGGTGACATATTTACCTGCATAAACCAAATCTGCTTGCTCCCCAAATGCTGGCACAGATTTCCAACAGTTGAAACAGATTGAAGACAAAGAGTAAAGAAATCAAATCCATGACAAGGTTACAAAGTGGCTTTCTGTGTCTTCAAGCTGTTACGTATTCTTTTGCCAGAACTGCAGAGGGGAGTGGTAGCCTAATTAAACTCACCTCCAACTATCCTTGCCGACACCTCCAGGATACTCAAAAGCTTTAAAATGTGGTTGACATAGGTATTTGTTATGCATGTACGCAGCGGGCCTAATAAATTCCCTGTTTAGACTTCAGCCAAGGTAAGTGTTGAGACCTGCAGAAACACATCTCCGGTGTGCCAGCTGAGTCGCAGAGGTCACTGTTCACATTCCCTGACACATGAAAAGCCTCTTGTGATCGGACCGGTCCTCTGAGGTAATGCCAGCTGCTGGTGCTGGGGCTGTCTGAACTGTGAACTACTGATTGCTACCACAAACATCTGTGCGGATGAAAAGCTTTGCTACCATTCAATGTTATCAAAGCCAACAAAGCAAAAGACAAATAACGAGGCAGCGTTTAATCCAAATTAATGAGCGCCGTCAGAAAGCGTAGCATCGCACGACATCCTCTAGGTGTTCCCTAGAATGGTCGCTTAGGTGGGAGGCAAAAAAAAAAAAAATCTAAACAATGTAAATTTCACTTTTTTTTTTGTTTATTTTGACTTTGATATACTTTATTGATCCCGTAGGGAAATTACACTCTGCATTTAAGCTATCCTAGCTGTGTAGCTAGGTGCAGTGGGCCGCTGCCGTGCAGCACCCAGGGACCAACTCCAGCTCGTCTTGCCATGCCTCGGTCAGAGACACAGACAGGAGTGGAAACCCTAACACGCATGTCTTTTTGATGGCGGGGGAAACCGGAGCGCCCAGAGAAAACCCACAGCAGACACGGGGAGCCCATGCAAACTCCACACAGAGGACGACCTGGGATGACTCCCAAGGTTGGACAACCACCCCCAGGGTTCGAACCCAGGACCTTCTTGCTGTGAGGCGACAGCGCTAACCACTGTGCCACCGTGCCGCCCCAAGACCATGAAAAAAAAAATAGAGAAACAGAGAGTCCACAAGGAATTAATAACAATTTGGTGGTCTCATTTTGGGGCTCAATCGACCACGGCGTCATTCGGGCATTGTCACCGTGTAAAGAGGCTTTTAACAGGAAGCAGGACCTTTGAATTAATGTTAGCCAGTTGACTAAACACACTCTGTCAGTGAGGAGGGCAGCGTGTTCTTTCACAGCTCCATCCGCACACAAAGAAAGGCACAGCCCACCCGTGGGGATTAAATCTGATCACCAAGGCCTGTCGCAGGAGCAGCGAGAAGACAAGACTCCCCTTTCCATTCACCTTTGTTAAATCACATTCATTTCGAATTCATTATTCCAAACTCTCCACACTCATAAAATCTCCGCCTGGTGCCAAGTTTCACTCACTGCGAAAAGTCACACAGCCGTCACCTTTAGATATATACTGTCAAACATGACTGCTAATTTCCTGCGATTTATAAATGCTCGAGAGGAAAAGGGTAAGTCATTAGGATGGAAAGTACAGACAACCCAAATGATTAAACACAATTAACCACTCCTGTGCGAGGGGCGAATCTCAAGGGCTCCCTGATTGGCAGACTAAAAGCTTCCTTTACAGATTCTGTTTATATTCAAAATGAACATCATGTGCAACATATGAGCCATGACCTATGTGATCAGCTCACCGTGTCTCTTGACAACCCTGTGATCTTCAAACGCTCCAGAGCCAAAAATCTCGCCGTTATTTTTGATCAGTCTCCCGTCTTTTGAATTTCACATCACCGAGCCCTCCTTTTCCCCACCTACGAAAGATTGCTAAAATTCGCTTTATTCTACCCGTGGCTAATGCCGACACCCCGATTCATGCTTTTGTTTCATCCAGATGAGATTACCACAATGTCCTTTTTTCCAACCTTCAGTTGGTTCAAAATGCCGCTGCTAGAATATTAACTAAAAAATAAAAAAAAAATTATCGCAGCACACCGATTTTAGCTCCCCTTCACTGGCTCCCTATTCATGCTAGATCTGACTTTAAAGTGCTACTTAATGGAAATAGTGAAATACTTAATGGGCTTGCTCCTTCATATCTGTCAGACCTTATACAGCCTTATGTACCTTCTCGTGCCCTCAAGGTGCAGGCCTCCTCTCTGTCCCCAGAGTTACAAGACGTCTGCAGGCTGCAGAGCCTTCTCTTACCGGGCCCCCTTTCTCTGGAATAGTCCACCAGAGAGTACGACTGGGTAGACTCTTTCACATCTAAACCGAAGACCCAACTCTTCTCATTATCTTCCCACTAGTCATTCATCTCTTTGGTAGGTTGACTTCCTTCTAAGCCTTGTCACAACGATCCTCTCTGGAGATGGTCTCGGTCTCGATGTAGTATCTATAAGTGTAGGTCTTAGCCGTAATCTGTTCATCTTGTCCTGCCGATGGGAACGTTCTGTAAACTTTTATGAAAGCGTCGCACCTTCCTAACCTTCTGCTTGCATCTCTGAGCACCTGTCTGCCCATGTTGTGTGCCTACGCCCTCCAACCCCCAACCCCTCTCTCCGTCTACCTCTTTTCTCACTTTTCAGGACCCTAGTTTCTTCCTCTATGGACAGTCTGCCATGACACGATCATCCCCCCCCCCGCACTCTTCCCCCCCCCACCTGACGACATTGGGATCTAGGAGCCTCTTAATACTGCATCCTGTCTTCCCTTGATCACAGCCCCACCCTCCTGGAGATTTAAGCCATAGTTTGCGTTGTTCATGTTCATAATGCTTTGATATCATTTGTTTAGGCTATGACTAATCTGCACCACTCTCATCACTTCTCTCCCTCTGCGTGAATGATGTGTCTGCCTCGCCTCTTGTGTGCATGTGAAGTCTATTCTCTTTGCAGGGCCCCACTGAGCAGAGCTGGTTTTGTGGCACGGGGTCCCGCTGGCTCTTAACTGTATCTGTGGGGATGTCTGATGATGTCTTGGAGGATCTCAGATTCACCAAATATACCTTAAAATTTTTATTACCCAGTACATTTAAATTTGCTCCACTAAATGTTCTGTGTTAACTGTATGTATTCTGCACTACCTAACTCTGTGTGTAATCTCTGATGTTACAATTGTTACTTTTGTGTGTTGTGTGCGTTCGACACCTATTGGAGGTCTGTCTGTCCTGAAACAGTGATCTCTCCCTTGTTGCTCATCCTGAGGTTTAATCCATGTATTTCTTGATAAGATTTATTTTGTGGAGTTTTTCCCTCATTCATGTCTAGGGTCCAAGGACAGGGGGTGTCGTATATTGTTGCATATTGCACTGACTGTAAAGCCCTTGGGTGGCGTAGCGGTCTATTCCATTGCCTACCAACATGGGAATCGACGGTTCGAATCCCCATTTTATCTCTGGCTTGGTCGGGCATCCCTACAGACACAATTGGCCATGTCTGTAGGTGGGAAGCCGGATGTGGGTATGTTTCCTGGTCGCTGCACTAGCGTCTCCTCTGGTCGGTCAGAGCGCTTGTTCGGGGGAACTGGGGGGAATAGAGGGATCCTCCCATGCACTATATCTGCCTAGTGAAACTCCTCACTGTCAGGTGAAAAGAAGCACCTGACGACTCCACATGTATGGGAGGAGGCATGTGGTAGTCTGCAGCCCTCCCCGGTTTGGCAGAGGGGGTGGAGCAGCGACCGGGACGGCTCAGAAGAGTGGGGTAATTGGTTGGGTACAATTGGGGAGAAAAAAGGGAAAAATCCAAAAAAAAAGAAAGAAAGAAAGAACCCCTTCGAGACTACCTTGTGAGTCTGGGCTATACAAATAAACTTGACTTAAAATTCACTCAAACACACGCCAGATGCTCAGGCCAGTCGCTGTGTGTGTGTGTGTGTGTGTGTGGGGGGGGGGGCAGTATGCCGTGAGTTAACGTAATACAGTGTGCGGTACGGCTGCAGAACAGAGTCTACGTGGAGAGCGTCGGTGCGTGGGAGTATCTGCATGTCTATCTATGTGTAACAACCTGAAATTAATAAACATCTATTTTCATTTTCATACTTCAGCAGCAAAACCACTTTCATTTGGGAAGTAATATATCACATTAGAACGCTTATCATAGCTATGATTACTTTTAATTTACACCGGTGCCTATATCAGCTGGCTAAACAACCGGAAACAACCAGAACCTGTACGGTGTGCAGAGAACATGAACCAGAAGCTGAAACGGTCCTTCACTCGGTGCATGTTCTGCGCCGAATCGCAGCTGGTTTAAACACGCCAGTCCTACTAATACGGGGGCCGAATGGGAGAGAACTGCGCTCCTCAGCCATTTCACTTGCTGTGTAAACACTGGCCGGAGTTTCTCTCGCAATTTCTCCAAAAACAAAAAAACAAAAACAAAAACAACACAGCTGAGGTGTTTGTCTAATTGGTGAGCGAAGCCAGATTTTTCATCCTTGGCTCAGGCTAGAAGCAGGCTAGCCTGCTGAGGCCTACGATGGGTGCACCGAATGAACGCCTCTAAATGTTATCTGTCATTCCTCCATGGCTGTAAGTTGAATTTCACAGCTAGGCTCGTGCAACGTTAGCTCCCGTTTATCATCAGGTAGCCTGTGTGTTGGCTGGTTTCAGTAAACTGAATTATGGACCTTCAGGCAACACTTCTTTTTTTTTTTTTTAACATGTGAAATCAGTCTGTTTGATATTTCTTGTGTGAACCATTTGTGTGAGAATCCAGGCTTAATGCATTTCAAAACGATTGAAAGCATGCTTGCGTGTGCGTGCAGGACCCGCGTGACTGACCTTGCACCGAGCCTCGGAAATCTCCCAGTCAGCCCTGCTGATGACACACACACACACACACACACACACACACACACACACACACACACACATGCGAGAAGCGGCTGAAAACCAACATCTTTCAAAACACATCTTCTGCTAGACATATCTGTTATTGTTGCGATTGTTTTAGTCAAACGTCCTCGGCATTCAGACTGAACACATCTCCAGCAGCCTTCCCAGCCACTTCTACAAAGCGGTGGATCTGCATCTAGTTCGAGCAGCAGCACAAAAGCAGTGCGAGCTGAATAGGGTTGCAAACCGCAGTCTGCATCCTGCATTATTCTGACCAAAACAAGTTCACCACTTAGATGTCTTTGAGGAAAGATAATTATTCACCAATGTGCCAAATGCGCAGTTTTGTTTATCCAACAACAAAGTATATGCTCCCAGTCTCGCATGACAATCCAGAAAATCAAGCTGAGCTTTGGCTGTCACCCCAGAACAAGCATCTGTCAAAACAAATGACTTTTTTTTTTCCAAATAAATAAATAAACAAACACACAAATAAAATAATAACGTTTGATCCGCGGACAAAAAGACAACACAGGACTCGGAAATTTCAGCTGAGAACATGTATGGATTTTTTTGTTTTTAATTATCTGTCTTCGTAATGTCAATGCACGCTCATCACCCCACTTTACATTCACATAATACAACCTAGTCACACCAGCCCATGCTCACAGCCCCAACATTTGTATGTAGCATTTCTGCAGGTCCCAGAATACCTTAGTGGCAAAGAGGACATAATTGAGGACATCCACTCGTACGTACTTTTAACCCTGATTTATATTCAACATGTATTATAACGCTTATAAAGAGCAGACTCCCAGATTCCTTTATATATATATATATATATATATATATATATATATCCATCCGTTATCCGAATGGCTTATCCTGCTGTCAGGGTCATGGGGATGCTGGAGCCTACCCCAGCAGTCATTGGGTGGCAGGCGGGGAGACACCTTGGACAGGCCACCAGGCCATCACACAGGGACGACATACATTTACACCTAGGGGCAGTTTAGTACGGCCAATTCACCTGACCTACATGTCTTTGGACTGTGGGAGGAAACCGGAGCCCCTGGGGGAAACCCACACAGACACGGGGAGAACATGCAAACTCCACACAGAGGACAAACCGGGACAACCCCCAAGGTTGGACTACCCCGGGGCACGAACCCAGGACCTTCTTGCTGTGAGGTGACCGCACTATATATCATAGCAACACAATTTATTGATTGAACCCCAGGGTTCGAACCCAAGACCGTCTTGCTGTGAGGTGACAGCACTAACCACTGCACCACCGTGCCGCCCACATGCCGCATTGAAAAGTAAAACAGGTCAAAGATGTTAATCCTTAAACCAAGAGATGGAGCGACGCCTCCTTGGCTAATTTCACCAGCGCTTTTTAGGATGTGCAAAGTTGAGGTACTTACACGGCAGCAATAGCGGAGAAGCTGACGTTCTCTGTCAACATCATCCAGGCGGCAAGATGGAAAGCTGGAGAGATGCAAGCTCAATAAAGGGTTAATCGTGTGACGACTTCACGTGGTGATTTATGACCATCTTGTTTTCAAGCAACTTTTAGAAGGTCACGGAGCCATGACCGGAGTTGAGCGTAGACCATAATGTTGAAACACAGACTGTAAACACGTTTGCTTTTGATTACATTATACAGGAGACAGCGCATACACAATTAAGGTCGTGCATTTGCATACGCGGGTCTGCCCCGGGTCTGGTGTGAATGGCCGTGACAAGAGACGTCTCCATATGGCATGAATTGAGTCCTAACTGTAATATTTCCTAGTCGTATGTGTTATAGGGACATCATAACTTTAAAAAAAAAAACAATTATAAAAATATAATTACAATCCACTTTAAAAGAGACTGAGTTGCTTTATGGTCAGGCTTCATTTGATATTGAGAAAAATGGACGTCAGATTAATAACATCAAATCTTAATATTTCTGTCTCAATCTTTTCAAAAACGGATGAAAACGTCTTTCCTGAGGAGAACTTTTTACAAGTACTGACTCTGAGCTCTCATTTATGCAAGAGCCCTCTGATTAAAAAAGAAAAAAACAGCAACAACAATAAAAACACTACCGGAGAATTATAACATGCATTATGATTCTGTCTGTTTCGCCGTCACACTTAACATGTCAGTGCAATTATATTAAATAGAGTACTACAGCGGCATTTCTTCATTTGTGAGTCCTTGCATGGTATGTCCTGTATTATGAAGCTAATTAGGTCATTTGCTCCATTGCAGACATTGTTTGGAGATTAAGGTGCTCCAACCCATCTGGCTAATGGCTTGGTAAGGTCTCAACACTTATTAAAAATATCTGCCACAGAGGACAATGAAATATATTGAATCCTATTATTGTCCTAATCTAATTATTCAACATCAGAAGCCTATCACTTCCTCGCAGCTCTTTAACGCCCAGACAATAAGGAGTATGGGCTCCGAAGGGATTTTTTTTTTCTCTGAAAGATACAACTCAATTTAATGTTCGTAGCCTGTTCATTTGGGCTGGCAGGGTGGCCTTGTTAGAAATACTGTCGTCCAGGCCTGGGGGGGCTGCTATGAGCCATGTGTCTGACCTGCTCACGTGGCCTCAATCTAAATACTCATCCGGTTTCCGGACGGAGCGAGGCCGGCGGTAGCACTACGTAGTGGCAGTTTTGTTGGGAGCGGGGTGGTTTTTCACTGGCTGGGTGCATTTGCTCATTTCCGGGCTCGCTGTGACGTCGCTTGCGCCGAAATGGGCATGGGGGCGCAGGTGAGGGTGCGTCAATCAAAATCAGGTGGCGCAGCGCTACTTTGTGTCAAATAAAACCAAATATTACGCATGCGTCTCCATCTGGTTTTTAGATTTTTATAAAGCGTTTGACTCTGTAGAGCATCCATTTATCATCTTGGTACTTGAACATTTTGGATTTAGAGTTAATTTTAGGAATTTTGTCAGTGGACTGTATCAGAATATTACCAGCTGTGTCATACTACCTGCTGGCACTACCCCCAGTTTTAAGGTTAATGTAGGGATTCCTCAGGGTTGTCCGGTTTCTCCATATTTATTCATACTAGTTACAGAAATGTTAGCAATTTACCTCAAAAATTGTGATGACATTAAACAACTAAATGTATTAGGTACAGATATTATCATCAGCCAACTAGCAGATGACACGACAATTTTCTTAAAAGATAGACACCAAATTCCAACAACTATTGAAAAAGTTGAAAAATTCTCTAAAGCTTCAGGATTAACACTAAATTTTAAAAAATGTGAACTATTGGCTGTACATGACACCCCACTAAAAGAAATCTGTAATATTCCTATTAAATCAGAAATCAAATACCTGGGAATTTTCCTTTCAAAAGACCAAAAAGAAATTCAGTCTTTGAATGTAGAAAATAAGTTAAAGGAATGTAAATCAAAGCTAAACATCTGGCTCCAAAGAGACCTATCAATTCTTGGCAGAATTTATTTAACCAAGATGGAATGCTTATCAAGGTGTATTTACCCAGCCTATTCTCACGCCATTCCAAAACAATTAATCAAATCAATCAATCAGATTAATCTAAATTTCATTTGGCGAAACAGACCACACTATATAAAGAAAATTCATATGGTTAAAGAAGTAAAGGATGGAGGACTAAAAGTTACTGATTTTGATTGCCTTAATGGAACTTTAAAAATAAATTGGCAAAAATCTTGGATCAAACATAGTAACTCCTTCTGGTACTGTATTCCAAATCACTTATTCAATAAAATTGGAGGATTAAAATTTATACTCAGAACTGACTATAATATTGATAAACTTCCTGTTTCATTATCAGAGTTCCATAAACAGATACTGTTGTATTGGAGAATGTTATATGTACATAACTTTTCACCCCACACCACTGTACTTTGGAATAATAGATAAATATTATATCGGAACAAGTCCTTATTCTTTAAGGATTGGTATGAGGAAAATATATGGCCAATAGTTGATTTAATGGATCCTAGTGGTAATTTATTAAATTATGAACAATTCCAGACAAAACACACTTTCAAGCCTTCCAAATCAGACTTTACTAAATTACATAAAGCACTCCCCAAAGAATTTGTATCTCTGATAACAAATATAATGACTCACCAACCTATACAGCCACGATTGGCCCCACTGTCAATTCAAGGGTTTTTAATCTTGGACAAAAAAATGTGATAATCATTTTATTAGAAACTGTCTCACTGAAAACTTATTCCCTGAAAGACAAAACAAAAATGACATTTTACACAAATTTGATAAAAATTCAATTATTAAATTGAGAACAATGTATCTAACATTTCCTATCCCCCCCAAAGCGAAGGAAACACACTTCAAAATTATGAATAACATATATCCCTCCAAAGAACTACTTAGATCACGGTTTGGTTTTGACGATAATTTATGTTCATTTTGTGAAAATGACATAGAAACTACGGACCATGTATTTTTCTCATGTGGTGTGGTACTTGTGTTCTGGCTTGACGTTCACAAATGGATAAAGCAAAGGATTTTGTCCTTTCCAACTTAAATTTCTAGAGACCATATAACATTTGGTATGATTTTGCAAAACAAAAACGATGAACTCTGTTGTAATGTAATCCTCTGCTTAGCCAAATTCTTTATTCATAAAAATAGATACTTTAAGTCATCACCCAAATTTGTTGTTTTTTCAATGAATTTAGATTATACTTGAAATCTTTAAAACTAATGACCGATACAAAAGCTCTAAAGATTTATGAGGTGTTAAGACATTTTCCCACTGAATCAGAAGACTGATATCCTTATTAATTCCCCCTTGTATGATGGACTATGTTTTATTATTTTCAATTAGTGTATGTCATGTATTTAATTTATTATTGTTTGTACACTTATTTTCATAATACATTACCGTATATTGGTCATGTGACATTCAATCTCTATGTACTTCCTGATATACTGTATAGAAATGTTTACATACTGTTCCCTTTGGCACTTTGGATATATCTATGTATTTTTGGATGGAATGTATATTTGCCATATTTGTTTTATAAGGAACTTTCTTCAAGAATCTGTACTTGAATATGAACAATGTTCAATAAAAATATATATATATATATATATATATAAAAACTCTCCATCTGGTTGGACCACGTCTCAGCGCAGGCGCAGACGTTGGGTGGTAGTTTCCGGGCTTTAGGCGAAGGTGCACTAAGCATAGACTTATCCAAAATCCCACACACACACCACTTTCGTGTAGTGTTGGCCTATTTCGTCAATAATTTAACTAATGATCACGGTCCTAAACCATTTTAAATCAGACAATATATGCACGTGTATCATTGTCTTCCAACATAAAGAGTCAACGTGCGTCATTACGCGTGAAAACAACACGGTGACGGGGGTTTAAATAGTTCAGTCAACCTCATTCAACCCGGAAGAACGAACTGACTGCTGCCTAGGCCCTAGGCTAACTGATCTGGGATCGCAACTATTTAGGGTCTCCTGCTGTGGTCACAGAAAGCGCAGGGAAGAGAGGAAGACGTTTTGAGATCGAAGACACGTTAAACGGTAGCCTCTCGAATAGTCATGTTTGCATGTTGTCTCGTATCACATCCGAATCGGTGTTTATGTCTGTTGGTGACTTACTTGGCGACTCTGCAGCTCCCGGAACAAGGGCGTCAGTTTCCTCCTGGGAAAAAGCTTTACTGCCTTCCGCCGTCCATTACGAAACCGGCAGTGCGCCATGACAGCGCGCTGCTTTTAAAGGGAATGACAGGAGCTGATTTGATTGGTCGTAATTTGAAGACAGCCCCGCCCCCCCACCACTCCTACTGATCATTTATTCCCTCTAATCCACCCTTTCACAACTGCGCCCAATTACACCACCGGCGCAGCATGGCCCGAAATTAGCGTCTTCGCCTTCGACCGCGCCACGACCCCGAAACTAGAGCCCCTCAGCGGCTACCAGCTTCAGGGCCGGTGTGATAGACGACCCTTTGCTCTAACCTACTATGAAGGGGGCAGGTGAAAAGTGGAAATCCTGTGTTGAATGAATGAGTGAGCGGTCACATCATCGTTATTTTACACTTTAATCTGAACTGCCTTTTTATATTTAGTGGCGTAAATGAGATGATATAGGATTTTTTTTGGGGGGGGACAACAGGTCACCAGATCTGACCCCAAACATTGATCAACAAGTGTGCACTTCCAAAACATCCCTTGGTCAAGATGGAATTTTTCATAGCCGTCGTATTGTAACTGTGATCAGCCCCGAGTTACAACACAAACTTTGATTTTGTTGGATCAAATAATAGTTATCTTGTACCGCTGAAAGTACTGAGAGCAATATTAAGTGTGGTACACCACCAAGCCAACAGGATGGCTATCATCATGTCAGCCATCTGCCAAGGAGTTTGCTGCTCCCAAATTTATAACAGACCATCCATTTCAGAAAGGCACGGCTCACACTATGACGGACATCCATCTGTCACGAATAGAAAGCGGGTGGAGAAATATTCTGCCCAGTTTAAATTTTTGTGCAATGGCAACTAAAACCATCAGCCACAGGCACTGGCTCTTTCTTGTATGACCCATACAGATTTTAGCTCTGGGACTGCAGAAACTGGTAAATTCAGGTTAACTCACACGGCAAATTATTTTACAAGTACACAAGCCTGCAAGCAAAACTGGCTGTCATTACAATGTCATGTTGCCATTAAAGTTTGAAATTCTGATGAAAGGCACAATGTGACTGTAACTGCAATTTTGAGATCTCATCTCAAAACGTGTCAGCTTTATCACAGGACAACTATAAAACTTTCTTGTATGAATGCTCACAGCAACTTAATAATAAGTGTCAGAAATTCAGAGCACAAACGTTCTCTTGACGGCTTGCAACCTGCACAGTCGTGGTAGAGTCATGTGATAGACATCTGACATCAGTTTTGTGCTATGATACAATACATATTCACAAGAGTTATTCAAAACTGAAGCAAGTTCCCACATTTTCTCAGCTGTTTATAAAGGCAGAATATCTTTTAATTTGATCCAAATCAAATGATTTTTTTTTATGGGTGGAACTCTGCGGGTGCAAGCAAAGCTGATGAGTTGAGATATAATGCAAGTTTATGGCATTCTGAAGATCTTCACTGTCAATAAATGTTTTTGAGAATTTATTGTAAAACCATTAAAACTCATTCTAATTCAAAAGCATTTTAGGATGCCTGCTGGCAAATGCCAAAAAAAAAAGTGATGAAGATTATACTTTTCTGGAATATTCGATGTAAAGTCCTAGAGTAAGTACTAAGTCATCTAATCCATAATTTAAAATGATAAAGGGTTTAATGAAACCATCTTCAGCCCACAGCGCTGCCAATAAGTGTTACACCTAACACATTTTTACATTAACATTACCTTTTAACATTAACATTTTACATTCCCTTGCCACTCTGTCCCAGTAGCATCAAGGGGGTTATGAATGAATTCTACAACAAGCGGGTGAAGCACACAATGCCTGAAACCAGTAATCAACTGGTTTTTTATTTTATTTGTTGTCTTTATTGGATAGCAGACAGTGAAGTAGAGGACAGGAAACAAGGGGAGAGAGAGAGAGAGAGAGATGAGTATGAAATGCACCAAATGTCCCTGGCTGGAAATGAACCAGGGTTCGTTTATGTGGTTATGTGGCATGCGCCCGTAGCCATTCGGCCACCAGTGCGCCAATCAACCTACTTTAATGAACAGGGACCTCCAGTTAGACATGCAATCATTCATGCATTCAGAACTGCCCTTTTTACCCTGTATGTCTAGCCTGAATCATTCCAGATACACAGGAAAAGACGCAGCTTCCTGTCTATCTCAGTCAGACCATTAAGTTCTCGCAGACTTTGAAAAGGGCTCGATATTTTTAGTGCACTGCCCATTAATCTGCAATCACAATCAGGTAAGACTGAAATGAAGATAAGTCGACTGTGCTGCTCGGCGCATCTGACAAGGTTTGCATTGCTTTTAGAGATCTGGTACTCCACCTTGGCTAAAGTGGGAGTGACTTTGACGTGAGAGCCCTCCGAGGGGGCTGTTAGATGATTCCGTGTCAAACTCTTTCATTTCATAGAGATAAAGCTCCGGGCTTCACCACAAATCGACAATTTTCTCAGTCTCCCTTATGGAGATGGTGACTTTTTAGCGGGGCACCTACAGTCAGGTTAGACAGATGGCATCTGAACAAATACTAATCATGCAAAGGTTTTAAAAACTACTAAATAAGCAGAATGCAATTATTTGTGAATGGCTTCACAGACTTAATAGAAAAAAAAATTCTGATTGAATGAATGTGCGACACAAAAATTGTGACGGTCTGAATGACGCCATCTCGACTCATATGAAGGCAGGCGAAGATCCGGCTATGGACAAATCAGTAGCACTTTAAATTATCAGGCTTAATAGCAAGTTCATAACAAATTAGTGACCAGGACCTAATTGTTTTTCTGCAAGGTTTTCATTTTTATGACAACCCAATAATGTATTTACAAAAGCAACTGGAAGCTGAGGAGTAATGATAACGCTGGTTGCAGAATTGCATTGTGAACACCAAGTTAAACTGGGCTTAGAAGGTGGAGTGCCAAAAAATAGCCTTGAAATGTGACAACCGTTGTAACGCAAGAACTGCACAGACCCTGTCTTCTCAGTCATAATGGCTATTACATTTGCAGAAATGATAAACATGGGCTACAAGCAGTGCTTAAGCAAAGCGACGGGAGGCCTCTCCAAGGGCAATGTGAGTACTGATAAACCCATGAGTACCGAGCAGATTTAATCTATGAGTCCCACTTGGAACATAATGGGAAAGTTCAGACAGATTTATCTCTATAAGTCTTTGCACCTACAGGTTTTTTTTCTTGAATTGTATCATGGCAACATGGCACAGAGGGTGGCAACTTTCATTTTCAATAGGAGGTTATGATAAGAAAGCTCTGAATCCAGTGCAATACACAGGGTTATTTAAAAAAAAAATTTTAACTCTGGTTTACTATCATTGTTATTAGCTAATAAATTATTCATTCATCAACTGCATCACCTGTGAAACCTAAATTACATTTTTGCCCTTTGGCATGAAATCTCCGCCATATTAAATAAGATTCCCATTGTTAGAGGCTGCTTTTGTGCCCTGCAAACTGGATCTTAACATATTAATACTTGGCAAGGTCACTCCACAAGAAGGAAAACCGGAGGAGGAAAGCAAACGAGACTAGGTCAAAACCTAGTATATGGCTGCACTGTGTATGGCCAATGTTTGAAATTATGGCCAATTTGTTACGGGGATAGTCAGCGGCAGTGTCTATAATGTGAATTGCTGGATATTAAATGACCCTCTGCAATTTTCTGTAGTGGTCCCAGTCGTATTTGTTTTTAAAGTGTACTGGAGAAGCATATCACATGACACGGTTAGGCTACGCTCGAGTAAACAGTGGCGCCCCCAGAAACTTTTCATAGGGGTGGCCAAATGGGGCCACTGAAAATCTTGGGGTGGCACCATGAACAGCACGTAATGTAAAATATCAGATAGAAGCATATTATGCATAATCAGAAGCATATTCTGCATATGCGACTCGTGGCTGGGGGGGCTAGGGATAGCATCAGGGTGGCTGTGGCCACCCCTGGCCACCCCTTGGGGGCGCCACAGGTAAATAAATAAATAAATAGATAGATAAAGGTTACAAATGCAGTTATCTTGAGCCATTTGATTTGAAAAAGAGCTTAATTTATTGTAATTATAACTATTCTAATCATCTGCTAACTCCTCTTTTATCTGTCTCTATCTGCGGATGTCTCTTGTTTTTCTAATACTCGGTATTGAGTGTTTTGTCAGAGTGGTTGTTATTTGGGGTGCTTTAACACTAGAACAACTGGGATTTCACTCCTACCCAAAACGACCATGGGCGGTCAAACTGACAGCCGGTTTTTAAACTCCATATTCTGTCAAGATAAATACCCAATTGAGAGATTAATTCATTACATGGTATGTTAGTATGTCTGTTGAGAAGCGACTGACACCAAAATTTACATTTTAACAACTTTAAAACTATTTTTCAAACAATCTAAAGGCGCCGGTGTCCAACGCCTGTAAATACTGCAACGCCTCGGTGGTAGTCATGGTGTGTCTGTTGGCAATAATACCTGAAAAATAAAACAGAAAACACATAAACACATATTGCTAATCTAACAAACGTAACAAGGCCTATAAAACGTGAAATGTAAAAACAAAAACAAATACTTTTTTTTTTACTGCAGATATAGTTTTATTGTTAACACTCAAGAATATGATGAATCAGATACAGCATAGAAAGACAAAAATGGTGCAGAGAGAAAACACACACGATATTACACATACAATTTGGAAACAAATACAAGGGATGGATGTCAAGCAAGAACAATTAAAATTCATGTCCACCTTGAAAAAAATCCACTGTGTAGAAATGTCTATTGATGGGCATCTCCAGCCTATTCATAAAAATGCAAAGAGGGCTGGTTGAAACAGTCCTTTTATAAATATAACATGTGATGGCAATGCACCACTATTTTTGTTTCGTGTGCCTACAAAATCTGCTGCTGCCAACACCGTTTTGAAAATAAATTGCCAATTTTCTTTCCAGTACATGGATAACGGATCAATTTTGATCCAGGGTGCTCAAAGGAGAAGTGTCGAGTCAGAGAGAAGTTCCACTGACGCCTGGACCTCCGTATCTGCAGCTCCTTCTGGGCCCACATCATTGTAGATATTTTCAGCCATCTGTGAAACCTGCATGATGTTGTCTTCTGACACTGAGCAGATGACCCAGGGGTCGTTCGGATTCCATGAGAAGTCGCAGATCCTGGCTGTGTGTCCGCCATGGATGAACAGCAACTCAGGAGGACCATCTTCGGCATCCTCGGGTGACTGTTCCTCCCCAATCTTACTCAGGTCCCAGACGTTCAGCTGTCTAAGTGTTCCATTGGAGGCCAGGATGGTTTCGTTCCATGCTTTGGCATGATACTGGGCTCGTTTCGTTATGGGGAGACCACTGAACCCAGAAGATCTCATCTTTGTGCGACTGCATGGAGTGCAGTTTTAGCTTCAGGTTCCTCGGGTCCCAGGGAGCCACAGTCTTGTCCGCTGAAATGATGGCCAAGATGAACCCGCTGAAGGGGTTGAAAGACAGGCAGTTGACCTCAGCAGTGTGGGCATCCACTGCCACAGATGCAAAGAGAGATGCTTTGTTTTAATTGTATGCTGTCTGATACAGTGCTGCTTGTTTGTTTTGTTTGTTTAACTGTGTTCTGTAAGGTGTCCTTGAGTGCTCTGAAAGGTGTCCACAAATAAATTGTATTATTATTGTTATTATTATTATTATTATTATTCGTGTAGCAAATGCAAAGATACATCCTCCACCTCCGCAGTGTGGCCTATAAAGATGGTCTTCGCATCCACAGTCTTCCCTTCCTTGGGCACTGTGCTGATGTCCCACAGACAGATTGTATGGTCATCGGAGGCACTGAGCAGGCAACCACTCCGGTTTTGGTTCCAGGGGAGGCGATAGCCCTCCTCCTGGTGGCCCCTCAAATGCAGGTATGGGGTGCACTCACCAGAGGGGTCTGGCTTGGAGGGGTGCTTTGTGTAATAAAAGACCTAAACTAAAACTCATTTTCATGCAAATGTATACAATTTTAGGAGCATTCAGGGAGTGGTAGTTTTCCACAAAGTTATTAAACTCTGAAAATCCAAAATGGTCATAATGACCATCTTGGTCATTCTAGTTTTAACTGTAGGCTCTCCTTTGTGCCTCCCGATGCAGAGTATGAGAGAAAACAGCTCGCCATGCGCCATACTGGACCATTACGGTGCATAACGAGATGTGGAAAGAGCAGCAAAATATTCCGTTCCTGGTGTTTCAGTGGTATCCACGAGCAGCGGAATATCCTGTTCGTTAGTGTGAGATAAACATGGAAAGGTTGGTGCTAGATAGGATAAACCGGAGGGACGGGAGGGACGCTCTTCTCCGTGGGACAAAACTGTTCACATGTCTCTGATTGGCCTCACCCTAACCCTAACTCTAACCCTAACCACTCACCTTAACCGAATGCCCATAACGTCATCAGTTGCCTGACGTATGTGCCCGACACGAAACAACCAATCACAGTGAGGGCGTACCTCCAGCTGATACAATCTGACGCCAACAACAGGGAAACTCCCACTTCCATGTTTACCAGTGACATCGTTGGTCGGCTAACCCAGTAGACACGCTGCCATAAAATGCCATGAAATCCATGAATGTCATGAAATTTCAAATGGCCCTTGAGTATTCACAGTATAAGTCTGTTGTTTTGTTTAGTATTCATATATGCTGCTTTTCATCCAGTCGATTGTTTTTCAGTGCTTCAAAGTGAATGAGCTGTGTTCTGACCAGAGCACAAGAAAAGCTAACATGATGGGGACGTAGACAGAAAAAGCAATTTCCACAATCTAAAAAAAACGTTCTGCATATTTCATGTAGTACATTAAATCATATTTCATAGGGACATCTCCACAAGTATTAACCATGGAAAATAAGCCAAACCTATGTTGGACAAAAGTGAGTTTTTACAATTCCTTATGAAAATGAATGATTTTCCACCATGTAAGTAATTCAGTTCATATAAGCCTAATGTTGATACACACTCCTCTCTCAAGCATCTAGCAGTGGTTATAAGTTATGATAAGTTATGATAAGTTAAGTTAAGGCCTACGTTATGATTCAAGTCGAGGTTCTAGTGCTAAAATGTTTTTAACCGTAATATAATCATTGACTATTTTTTGTGTTTTAGATAATAAGTGTTTATTCTAACTTCACATTTCTCTTGCAGTGTTGTGCCACCACTGCAAGAGAAATGTGAGGAAACACTGCCGAGGAAACACTGCTAGCAGAAAATTTCACATAAAAAAAAAAATCTGATCCTACATTTTCCACATGAACCCTTGTGCTCTCTTGTCATCAGGTGTGGTGAACCGGAACGCATGTTCAGAGGAGTATAGAGGGACCTACAGAACTCCGTATCTAATCTCCTGTTGCATTCATTGCAATTCTCTTTACAAAGACTGTGAAGGCTACAGGGGATGTGGAACGAGAGGAAAACTGCAAGGAATCTTCTCTGAAAATGATCTTGCAGGATACTGCAGCGTTGACTGTTTTTGTGTGGCTGGAGGCACTTTCTGAATAACCTCTTCAACTCTGCCGTTAATGGGTTCATCATTACTGCGCGAGTTCCCAAATATGTCCTGAATATGTGTCCAAACTGAGAAAATACATTTCATTCTGTTCTCTGAAGCTAGTAGGTTACAGTTGCCTCATTGACAGTCATTTACATATACTGTGGCTAATTACCCTTCTGAGCTTGTCTGCATAAATTTTGAAAGCATAGCAGGAAGAGCATAACATAGCAGGGAGAGCATGATTGTCGTACATTTTAAGTACTGCCAATACTGATATTGACAAATTGTACACTCGTTCATTATGTGCAGTAAATTTATTGTTAAAGCCCACAAGTAGGTATACACTGCACACGCCAGCAACGTCAATGTGTGATTTTGCAAGTAATGGAGATTTATCCTCTTTATAGATAAGAAAAGTACCCCCCTGTCCACAGAGGGCATACTCATCCAGATATTCATGACATTTGGTCATTTAAGCTAAATAACACTTTCAGTTATTTAGTACTCTGCAGTGTAAGAAGTCCATGCACACTGCTCTGTAGTGTTTTGCCTTTCTCCTTTTGCAACTGCTGAGAAGAATTTTAGGTGTGCAGACCCCTCAGCTCGACCGTACTCTATATGGAGAAATGACATACAGCAACATTCTTCATCCACTCTTTTTTTTTTTTTTCCTTTTCCAAGCTGCTTATCCTAATTAGGGTTGCGGGGTGCTGGGACCGATTCCAGTGCTCACTGGGCAGAAGGCGGGGAAATACCTTGGACAGGTCACATTCATGCACACATTCACACCTAGGGGCAATTTAATATCTCCGATTCACCTGACATGTCTTTGGACTATGGGAGGAAACCGGGGCTCCCGGTGGAAACCCACGCAGACACGGGGAGAACACACAAACCCCACACAGAAATGACCCTGGCTGGCTGGCTGGGAATCAAACCCAGGACCTACTTCCTGTGAGGCAACAGTGCTAACCACTGTGCCACCACGTTTTGATCCACAAATAAAAAAACAGATTTACATTGATCAATTTGATCAGTCATGCACTAATCTCTTTTAAGCACTTGGTTTCCCTCCTTTGTTTAATAATTTGATGAATAATTACAACCATTGCCTATAAATAGATAAAAACATAATAATTATTTGATGAATAACTACTATTATTATAGAATGTATCAATTTAATGGTGTATAAACTATAATTTGCAAAAATCATTTGTTGATCAAAGGTTGTTTTGATCAGTCAATAATTAGTTATACTCTTCATTATTTATGTAAATTCTGTGTTGCATACGCTTCATTCTTTATGCAAATTATGAGTTTTAAATGCTCATTAAACATCACGTGTTATTTTTCAAAGTTATTTTTCCTTCACAATATTTTTTCCTTGTAGTAGCTAATTAAAATAGATTTGAACAGATGAAAGAAAACAAGAACGCTACAACGAGAAACAGATGAAAGCTAGAACGCACTCGGAGGGTCATGTACCTTTAAGAAAGAAGGGGGCGTAACTTGAAGTGGAAGGGGGCGTAACTTGAAGTGGAAGGGGGCGTAACTTGAAGTGGAAGGGGGTGTAACTTGAAGTGGAAGGGGGTGTAACTTGAAGTAGAAGGGGGCGTAACTTGAAGCGGGTGTAACTTGTAGTCTTGTAGGCTGCAGATGGAGGAAGCGTGTAAATGACATCAATTGGTCACCTGATCCAGCGGTAATGGAAATGCAAATCGACGCAGCATGGCTTGACTCGGCGCAGTCAGAAGTGCCAATGGAAAAACCCAATAAAAAAAGTCTCCATATGCATAAAACCCTTAAGGAAAGGAGGGCGTTTTAAAAAAGTACACGAGATATATGTTGTACAGCCCGTTAAAGCAGCACCAGGTAACCTTTGGGATTTTGACAAAGTCTCCTATGTCACCATCTATAGTGAATGAAGATGATTTATATTAAAAAAATAAGGTAAAGTAGAATTTCTATTCTTATATACTGACAGGTAACAAATTAAAGGAAAAACCTGAATGCTTGACCCCTACAGTGAGGGGGTCCGGGGGCTCTGTTATGCTGTGGGGGGCATTTTCCTAGCATGGTTTGGGTCCACTTGTCCGGGAGGGGTCAGTACAAATCCATACAAAGTTATTCTGAGTGATCACCTTTATGCTATGATTAAACATTTCTATCCTGATGAGGATGACAACGCCCCCATCCGCAGAGCACAGTGGGCACCTGAATGGTTTGACGAGTATGAAAATGATGTAAATCATATGCTATGGCCTCCACGGTCACCAGAGCTCAATCCAACCGAACACGATGTTGAGAGATGTTGGACCGAGGTGTTAGACGGCGCTCTCCACCGCCATCATCAAAGCACCAAATGAGGGAATAGCTTTTGGAAGAATGGCGTCCATCCCTCCAGTAGAGTTCAGAGACTTGTAGAATCTATGATAAGGAGCACTGAAGTGCTTCTGGAGTAGGGCTGCCAACTCCTTGAAATGGAAATAAGGAACAGGGGACAGGGGCAGGGGTTGGATGGACGGGGCGGCGCGGGCATAACAAATATAATGTGCCTTACACTGTACACACACACACAGACACACACACACACACATATATATATATAAAAAATAAGGAACGATTTCTTATTTTAAGGAACGGTTGGCAACCCTATAATCTGGAGGCTCGTGGTGGCCCAACGACTTACTGACACACTTTATGTTTGCGTTTCCTTTGATTTGTCACCTGGGTGTATGTACTGTTATGCAATCCCTATATTTCCCAGGAGGTCTGGTGCTCGATGGCAGACAAAGTGCACAGCGGAAAAACAGGCTTCGAGGGAGCTCATCTGAGCAGGGGCTGTGTCATTCTCCAATAGCCAACACACTATTCGATCAAAATGATTTTAATCTTATTTTAAAGTAAAAAAAAAAAAAAAGTTACCTGGAGCCACTTTGAATAATAAGTTAAAAAAAAAAAAGCTCCAATGAAACTTTACTGAAGCAGTGAGGAAATTAGGTTATCCCGGGGACAGGAAGTTCGTTCGCAGATAAGAAATAAAGATGGAGAACTGAAACTACAAGCACCTTAAATCTTCAGTACTCTGTTTGTCTGATACAAGTATTTACCAAGTACTTGTTATCTAATGTGTGTTATAGATCACACGAAAGCAAGTAATCACTCCAGCTATACGTCCTGAAACTTGTATGACAAATAAGTTCAAGTTCAAGTCAAAGATGCAGCACTTTTGTTGACACATTCATACACTGAAGCTGGAGTGCTGGTGTGCTTTGCACCTATTACCAATATAAGAAAACAAAAATGGTTGCTTTCCACATTATCAGATTCTCAAGAGATGACATAAGTGCAAAAAAATGCTGCAGAGCATGCAGAGGCACATTAAGTATCCCTATGTTGGAGATGAACGGTAAAGGACATGTACAGTGTGTAGACAGTGAATGGAAGTGGGACTGAACAAATTAGAAGTAAAAGACGGATCATTTCCTGAGACTGCATATTAGGAAACATCCAACGGAAGTGCCAGAATGAAAGAGACAATGCTCGACCAGGTCCTGTAAAGGCGTTGCCCAGTGGTTAGCACTGCTGCCTCACAGGTCCTGGGTTTGAACTCCAGGCCATCCCAGGGTCCTTTCTGTGTGGAGTTTGCATGTTCTCCCCATGTCTGTGTGGGTTTCTGGTCTGGTTTCCTCCCACCATCAAAGATGTGTGTTAGGGTTAATTCTCCTGTCTGTGCCCCTGACCAAGGCCATGACAAAGAACCGGACTTGGTCCCCGGGGGCTACGCGGCGGCTGCCCACTGTTTCTAGTGTGCGTATGAAGGGTGGGTTAAATACAGTGAATGAATTTCATTGTGTGTATGCACAGTGACAATAAAGTGTCTTCTCTCTATCTATTACACCATTATCTGTTTCACAATGCACTGACATCCATCTGCAGAGAACAACCCACTTCCAGGATAGGCTGACTTGGTCTACCAGTTACCAACCCTGGTTTCCTACACAGCCAAATACCAGGGGGTACTGTCATTTTGGCCAGGGTATGTCTTGGATGACAAGACAGCAATTGTTTTAAATAATGTGGATGAAAAATATGTAAAAATTAATGACAAAATCTTTCTTTACAAAGCATGTTTTCCATGGACCAGTAAAATGCAGTTTTATCAAACACCCACTAGACCGTTTAATGCAGAAATGTGAATTCAATATAGATGTATCATGCAACACGGTTAGAACAGAATATAATAATTGGGCCAACAATCTACTAAGTAAAGCAGTATTCTTTTAACTAAGCAGGGTCAGGAAACCACCATGCCAGCAGTATGCAAAGAACTAGTATATTGACAATTGTCAAGTTGAAGTTAAACTGAATACTGAAGCAGTGAATATGAAAATAGCAAATATACGAAAATATGTTTGGTCTGAAACTGTTCCCTTCTGGCTCATCCATGACCTGCCATGCTTCACTACATGTCAGCGTTTGTTTACCATTGCAGCCGTGAGGTTTACATTGGGTGAGTTGGGCTTGCCGAGAGGAGTATGATCTGATGCTATCTAATCCTCTATGAAGAACATATTTGTGTTCCCCGGTTTCTGATGTGTTTAATAAACCCATGCTTCTGACCTGACATCTCAACACACTACACACCTCAGAAGCTATTGGAAATGACCTTCCCTTTGAAACTAAAAAAATAATACAATGTCAAGCATAATGTGAATGCAAACTGTATTGATGTTGGTATAAGCAGGAGGATCCTCCTACAGAAACCCAGTGTGATGAAATTGATCCTGTGATCTCAAGATGAATACAAATGGGAGTGTAAAGTCACTCAAACAAGTACTTGAAATTTTTACTTCCACATACAGTATGAACACTTAGGGACTAATAATGTCATACAACTTGAGCCAATTAAGCCTAATGATGGATTTCAAGTTACATTGTGTTAGAGCCAATGCCACCGACTTCAAGGTCAAATCCTGTTCTCCGTACCATCGTGTGGAGTCTACCTGTCTACAGCCTGGTGAGCCAGATAAGGCTCCACAGAAAACCGGAGATGAGGAAGAAGCAAGATATCTCAGTCCACCCAAACTTTTCAATATCACAACGTGTGTGTGTGTGTGTGTGTGTGTGTGTTTGTGTGTGAGGGGGGGTGAATCAATCAATAATGTGAATGGAAAAGACTGAGCAATATGACCAGGCACTGGAAATACTGCATCTTACGGTAATGAGAACTGATCATTTGAGAGCCCAATTCTACAGCGATGGAAAGTGATGTTGATTTCAGCTATATCGCAAAATACTAATTTAATGTCTGTCACAGACCAGTTGCTATGATGTGGGACAAGCTCATTACCCCCCTTTTTTAGTCTTTTGGGGAATGGCTCATCCAAATGAGGTGATACTGTTTGTGCAGACGGAATGTTTGAACAGATTTTTTTTTTTTTTTACAATGGAGTCATCCATCATTACAGTTATCTTTGGTCTTTGGTGAGACACATCTGGACACCGTTTCCGTGAAAATAATTTCCCCTGTGGGACTTACCACTCCGCATCACTTACTTTATGCTAAATGGTCAAAACAATTAGTGCCCGGAAAGTATGCAAATATAAGCTGTTGTAGCAGAAACCCCCCTTTTATTTTGACATTCAGATCTTTGTTCGGCCTGTTGTTTATTGTTGCCCAGTGACTGCTGGGATAGGCTCCAGCATCCCCGAGACCCTGAGAGCAGAATAAGTGGTTTGGATAATGGATGGATGGATGGATCTTAGTTCGGCCTCTGACATGACTAGTCAGCACCACCCGTAGCTCTTGCCCTGGTTAGGTCGTAGACATTTTGGCTGGGACAACTCGCATGTCTAAAAAAAAATTTGCTATTGCATTCGAAGGGCAATATGATATTTTGCTTCGGCTACACATGGATCTGCTCACATGCACAGATCGCACCAAGAACGCACGGGATTTATAAAGAACATGGAGCCCAGCGCGCCATACAGTACAAAAAAGCTGATCTGAACAGCTCGCAGTAGGGGTGGCGGTGGGTCAGCAACAGCCGAGCCAGCGTTATATGGCAGCAGCAGTATAAGCGTCAATGCACGGCAAAAACTGGTCTCCTCCAGATAAGTAGCAAGACCTTCAGGAGCAATTGTTGTAGGTCTATGGCTAATACGTGGCTGAGGGAAACTAGGTCACTGGCAAGCAAAAGCTTCTTGACTGAACTTGCCCCTGTGTTGATTGAAAAAAATTTCCGTTTTTTGTGTAAGCCGAAACTGTGAATAAAGCAGTCCTCTTTCATCCAGTTTTGCTCCATTTTTTCTGCCATGTGCTGCGAGAATTCAGCACCTGGATCACAAACACCAGTGTGGCCCCCAGGGCTAAAGGATACCCTGACGAGCTTCCACTGGGTGCTCAAAGACACCACGCCCTTATTACAGGACGTTCTCAGTAACTGTCCCTCTTGCTTTTTTTAGGGCGTACTCACACTAAGCCCGATTACCTTGTACCATGCCCGAGCACAACTGCCCCCCCCCCACTGGCCTGCACTAACAGTGTGCTTCCAGGCTTGCTTACGTCATCACGACGCGACTTTATGTGTTGAAGAGAAGCGCTCTCGGGGCGCCCGAGTGGCGTAGCGGTCTATTCCGTTGCCTACCAACATGGGGATCGCTGGATCAAATCCGAGTGTTATCTCCGGCTTGGTCGGGCGACCCTACAGACACAGTTAGCCATGTCTGCAGGTGGGAAGCCGGACGTGGGTACGAGTGAGGTAATTGGCCAAGTATAATTAAGGAGGAAAAGGGGAGGGGTATTAAAAAGGGGGGGTATTAAAAAAAAAGAGAGAAGCGCTCTTGTACCTTGTGGCTTATTTGGAGTCGTTTTGGGCACGGTGACACACAACCCTCTCACATGCCTTATAGATTTTGCAACTAGGCAACGCAGCAACCTACAGTAAATCGTGCTGCACGCATTCAAATCTCTGCCACCCCTCACCTGCATCTCCCCCCAACCCTCCGCCACTCGCTTGCAGTGCATAAAGCCTACCCGCTCACCGTTGACTCTGCCCATCAAACACAGTAACCTCTGCTTTTTTTCTGGTCCGCTTGCTACTGTACACTACACAATGGCAAGTGTTAATTATAGGAGTAATTTAGCCTTACATGTTTGAACCGGAACACGATTCTGAAGGGGAAGAAGAAGAAGAAGAAGAAGAAGAGCAAATTGGACAGGGTCGCTGTGGCTTGTTAGGGCCAGTGGGGAGGACAGGTGACTTGGTGTGATTGTGGAGCCTTTATCCTCCCCGCTGAGCCACCTGTTCACTCTCTTGGGCCAGCATGGCAGGCGGAGCCTCACTACCACTGCCACAGTGGGCGGAGGCAAGTGTACCTACCAGATGACTGAGACCGGCGAGACAAACGAGAGAAACAACAGGCCGACGCGGACAGAGAGAGACGGAGGGAGATGTCGCATGTGACATGGACAGCACACCGCGCCAGGTGGGGCCGCCGCCGGGTGACTGTCACTGCGAGGAAGCGGAGCCACAGAAGAGAGGAAGGAGAGGTGCGCCAGGCCCAGATGGAATCCGAATGTGGGCCACTTCAGGCAATGATGCGGCACTGATGGCCGTCTTCTGACCCTGACAAAATGGATGTGAGCCTGAAGTGGCCCACATGTATAATAGCAAATGGCCCAAATATGTGGCCCAAATATGTGGGCCTTTTTTTGGCAAAGATGCGGTGCTCTCGGCAACATGTAATCTGGACGTGACCCTGAAGTGGCAAGTGTGGTAAATGGTGAATATGGCTCAAATATCACAAAACAAATATTGGCCATCTTTGGCAAATATGTGGCATATGCGGCATATACGATGGCTTGGTTCTGGCCCAGATCTGGCAAACAGGAGTGGACCGCCTAAATGCGATCATTCCACACGGTATGTGGGCAAAATGAAGTGTCGGGTGTGGGACGGGTCCAGGCCACAGCAATTTTGCTATCTGGGGGGGAAAGACTCTCCGTGCCGGCCAAGATCTGTAGCTGGCTCTGTCTACTCATCAAGTCAATCAATCAGTCAAGTTGCATTTTATATAGCGCTTTTCTAGCTGCAACAGCCACTCAAAGCACTCTACAATTGGTACTGTCAGGCAGATACCATCCATTATCTGAACCGCTTATCCTGCTCTCAGGGTCGCGGGGATGCTGAAGCCTCTTCCAGCAGTCATTGGGTGGCAGGCGGGGAGACACCCTGGACAGGCCGTCAGGCCATCACAGGGCCGACACACACACACCCATTCATACCTAGGGACAATTTAGTACAGCCGAGTCACCTGACCTACATGTCTTTGGACTGTGGGAGGAAACCGGAGCCCCAGAGCAAACCCACGCAGACACGGGGAGAACATGCAAACTCCACACAGGACAACCCGGGACAACCCCCAAGGTTGGACTACCCCGGGACTCAAACCCAAGACCTTCTGGCTGTGAGGTGACCGCGCTAACCACTGCACCACCGTGCCGCCCAAATATAATAAATATAAATAAATATAAATAATAAATATATCTGTGTCTGACGATATTTGTCTCCGTCCCTCTGTCCAAGCCCCATACGTATCAGACACGTTATCGATCAACTGTGTTGCTGGTGTTAGATAAATCTGGGTCCTGCTCGCCAGCTCTGACAAGTTATCTACCTCGTAAAGATAAACACTCCTCTGCAACATTGAGAAGAAACGCTCTGAACGCCACAGAAATTCTCTAGCGAAAGAGAAATAAAAGTAAACTTACCGGCTGAGCAACATGTCAGCTCGCACTCACCGTGTCCCCGGGATAAATGGACGGCACAGCGTCGGGCTTCCACATAAGTTTGGTGGCAAAACCCATCTGTTTTTGTGATACATGTTCAGAGCGGTGCTCTTGAAAATGTCTGCTACAAGCCCGTGCAGCTACACCCGGCTTCTCCTCGGTCTCACGTCGTCGAAGTGGGTGTACGAAATGATATGCAAAGCGCCACCCCGTCCATTAACGGGATTGGTTCCTTGGGTCTGTGACGTAGCAAACCCTGTCCGTCTGAATCTGTTTGACACGGTGCTTGGCACGCTGCAGTTTCAAGCAGATATGCTCAGTCGTGGCGTTGACTGCTTATCGTGCTCCTGATACGTCTTGTAGCGTTACCCTAACACCACGTGGACATGTTAACAAGGTTAGAAACTCGATTTTCATTTGAGGGGGTCTTTAAAGTTATGAAGGAGGACTTATTGCTAAAACGATGTCTCCTGAGAAAGCTTTCCATTACGGAGTGTGAAGCCTTAAAACTCCTCTGCATACTGTCGATTCAGAGGGAGAGACCCGTTTTTGAAACTTTCGTACATTCTTGCCTGTATCCACTTATTATATGATTTCTGTTGAGGCAAGCATCAGTGTGCAAATGCAGAGTAAACAGTTATTTCCTGTATATACTGCAAGTGCTATACCTACAGTTCCCCCATAACAGGGGGGACGGCAGAAATAATGTCAGCACAAACCAAGTCTACTGAGTCTAAGAGTTGTAGCCCTGCAAGACATTGGCAACCAATTGTTCTTCGTTGGCATACTGGCCCATGTATAGGTGGTGGCTTTTTGGAGTTGATGTCTGTTTTCATATCTACCCCTTAGTGAGTGCGAAGGACCCCAAAAGCCAGGGGGTTTTTTGTATGGTAAATTGGCACTCTTAAGTGCCCGAGTGTATTCTGGCTTCAAACTGGAGCCTTCCCTTTTTAATTCCGAGCACTGCCAAGAATCCTATTTGTATATTCATAGTGCCATCCTCTTCAAATTGTTGTTTTCACTGTCTTAAATTTGGCCAAAGAGGAGTTGCAGCTGAGTGTTCACTATGCTCTGGACAACAGCAGTCAAACGATACCAAGCTTACCCGCAAGGCTTGTTATCAAGCGAACAGCCACTTCACACAATGAAAATAACAACCCCTAAAGCCACAACCTGCTCTATCTGTTTAATTTACATGCATGCCAGGGGGTTTAGCGATGTAAATGTGTGACTGATAAATTTACATATTTTTATCTCCCCTTTGTCATATCTGCCAACCGAAGGTGTTCTTAAATTCCACTGAAATTTTTATTGGAACTGAGGGATCAATTTTTCAAATGCTTTATTTTGAGTCACTTTGGGAATGCACCCAAGCTGACAAGAAATACTGCATGATGCATGTAATACTCCAGGACGTACTCTCTGACTGAGTGACATAGCCTAAGGGGCAGACATGCTTTACAAATATGGCCCATTAATGCATCCCTTGCTCATAGCCATTTTGTCCTGCCAACAGTCGAATCGGGAAATGATGTCTGCTTAGTCTGTCCTTAGAACAGTTTTAGGGTGGTAGTGGTGTGATGAGCAGGGTGACGTGGGGCATAACACAAGTAACGGTGACAGAACAAATTCTAAATGAGGTACAGGACACAATGTTCTCCAGCATGCGGGGAGAGAAATGCCTGCTCCAGAGGCTGGTAGAGAAAAAATATCGGCGTGCCAGTACATTTGGACTATGTCAAAACCAACAGTAGCTTCAGCTCATAGAATAATAAGAACAATTGTCCGACTGGCTTCTGTTGTTAGCTCTGTCGTCTGGCAGCGGACACGTTTTTGGAGCATGACTGTTAACAATTTACAATACAGGTATATTAATCAACCATTAACTAATAATTAACTAACACTTAACTGTGTCTAGTCATCATTTACCAATGCTGTTCGTCATTTACTAACATAAGATAGTACCTTAATTAACCTGTAAACCCTTGATAAATGTTAACAAGAGACATTTGTTAACAGTTGCTTAATGCTTATTAGGGTTAATGCTTATTGCTGCACTACTACTACTACTACTACTACTACTACTACTACTTTCAGCTGCCCCCGTTAGGGGTCACCACAGAGGATCAGCCGTTTCCATGTCTTCCTGCCCTCTGCAGCCTCCTCTGTCATGCCAGCCACCTGCATGTCCTCCCTCACCACATCCATAAACCTCCTCTTTGGCCTTCCTCTTTTCCTCTTCCCTGACAGCTCCACCTTCAGCATCCTTCTACCAAAATATCCAATACTTTGCAATACTTTATACTTTACAATAGGGGTACATTAATTAAACTGAGCTAGTGCAGTAATAATGCTTATTACTGCATGAGCTACTGTTAATTTATGCACCCTTATTATAAAGCTTTGCTGCATAACTAATGGCCAGTTAGTACTGGCAAGGCACTTCATGAACAATATTTGTCCTCAAACTGCAAACCCTGCATTCAGCAGCATCACGTGCACACAAAAGTTAAAATCTATTGTGTTATCCCATTTGCCTCTTGACAAGGCCTGTACTGAAATAGAAATGTGGGGGTGTTTCCACTGAGAAGTGGCTTTGCACCATATAGCTACGCCACTGTGTAATAGCCATACCACAGTGCAGCAGAGCAACGCTAAAAACTTTAATAGCATCTGCAATTAAAAAAGAAAAAAGATAGCAAAAGTTAGCCAGGGGCAGGTGGCTCAAGCAGAACTGCAAGATGAGCAATATTAAACCTTTGGGTATTGGATATATAAAGGATATATTAAGCTCTGACAGGCCAGTCGACAGAGATCTGAATATCATCTTATCTTGGCTTGCAGCACACATCCCCATGGTGTACATGAAATGAAAGGAATAGACTAAAGAGGCATAACTGTTTTCCTTCTAATTTGAAAGGCTTTAAATGTTCGCTTTGTTTTTTTGGTGGGAGGGGGTTTGTTACAGGACACCCCCAAACAAACACACTGATGTAGCAAAGCATCCCCTTGGGCCAGCTGTCTCGGCCGTTTCATCCGTTTATGTGAACACCAATATCAGCGTCCCCAGGTGAGACGTACTGGAGCGGCTATCAAGCCATCACTCTGGGCAGAAGTGTCATTCTGCAAAGCTGGGACTTCATTAGCAGTCATAACAAATGTATTCATGTTTAACAGTGTCTCCCAAAGGCAGAGAGCTTTTACCAAGGCTGGAGTTATCCAAGACTGCACTGGACACACTGTCGACGGCTAAGGCTCTTTGTGTTGTATATTTAATTACAAAGTAGCCACTGCATCCCGTTAATATATCAATATTGGTGCCTTCAGTGCTGCAGGTTGATTCTGTGCAGCTCTGAACCGCTTCTCCTCCTCGTAAACTCCTGAGCTCAATAGTTCAGTTTCACCTTAGAACAAATTGGGGTGATGCTTTTTAAAAGGCCAGTATTGCACTTTTGTTGTTGTTTTTTTTTGTTTTTTTTTATTTTCCTACCTGCAATTCAGCACAGTCTTTGTGAGAAGTAGTGTTACCCTGATCTTTCCAGGCCATGGGCTGTACAGTAATCAATGTTGATGAATGAGTAGGAAGGCTCTCTTTATTCCAGCCCTCGCTGAATAGAAAGTTTCCATTATCTCTCACAATGTATTCACTCTATCAAAGTGACAGGGTTGAGGCAAGCCACACTCCATTGCCCTCACTGTGCCCATACCTACCTTCATCTGTCTGTTCAAAAATGCAGGGAAAGCCAAGAGGCTGCTGAAATAACATAGCACAACCCAACAAAATCTATAGGATGTAACTCCAAAGTCTCATTCATCAGAACTGCACGGCTACAAACAAGAAAGAGTGTGCGCTGCCAACTGTTAGCTTTCGCTGCACAAATTAGAAATGATAATCATGAAAGCAATGTCAAAAAATATGGTAGATATTAAAGGAACAGCTGGATAATGTTTTAATTAATGCATTCGTTGATCTGATTTGATATGAAATATCATATCATATATCATATAAAATATAATATACAATATAATTAATTATAATTGATTATAATTACTAAACAATTATAGATAATAATAAATAATAATTATAATAATAAATATTAATTAATAAATGCTTAACAATAATTATATAATTATATATAATATATGCTACCATATCATGCAATATGATATGAAATATGAGATGATGACATGAGAGATGAGATGAGATGAGAGATGATATGATATGATATGAAAAGGTCTAATTTGTTTAAGAATATTTTCAGGATAAGATAAAGTATGCAAGTGACCTCCCCTTTGATTGACAGGGAAGGATATCCTATGATGATGCACTAGAGTAGGTGCTGAAATCTATTGCAGAGGGAAATATTACTTTACAGCTGACCATATCTCTTGTTGCCACATTCATCCAGTAATCACAGCAATAAATATCATTCTAGCAAGACATGAATCTTGATACTGACAAGAGGCTGCAACCATTAAAACCATTATGTCCTCCATACCAGGCATTCTATATGGTTATATTTCTTTGCTGCGGCTGAGGCTAGACTCATTATCTTTTCATGTTGTTGATCTTGGAACTCTACTATGCCCCAAAAAAATGGGGTCATGCTCTTCTCTATTAGTGCCACTAAATGTTCAGCATCACACAAACCAAAAATACAGCATTTAATAAAGATGCAACGCAATAAACTAACATCTCGCTGCACAGACTACTGTGATGGTAAACTGAGCGAACCAGATGAAAAATGCTGGTCACCAGCATTGTGTTTCTCCTATAGTTGAATTAGTATACATTCACTGAAGGCTGCAAGGACCCATTACATAATCCATGGTAGAGATTAACCTGTAACCCACAACCCTATTTGGTGATGTTTGCATTTATTTTTATGTGATTATGTCTTCACGTTCAGTGCCCCCTCCCCAAAAAAAAATCCAATTTCATACGACCAGAACTGGAGACCTCCCCCTGACCTTGCCATGAACAAGTGCGGTGTGGTGCAGTACGAGAAGAGGGTCACCACCACATGTTCCCATCATGGATGTATCAAGAGAACTCTTTATACATCTATACATCACTTCTCCTGATACATCCATGGTTCCCACGACAAAATAATAAGGCCTCTGGTCTCAGCTTTACAACGGGGTCTTTCGGGGCATCTGAACACACATGTCAGACATGTTTCCACAAGTCCAATTTGACCCAATTATCTAAATGACGTAGCAACCATCGATAAACTCTCGGAAAGCGCACCTGAGGTCATACATAATGAGAAATGATGTACATAATGAGAAATGATGCATTAAGGGTTTAATATGTCATTGCTGTTATTATAAGGACAGGTTTAAGGCTCGTGTGCTGATGCCCCATAAAATGCCAGGGATCACATGTCCAAAATCTCCAAAAGGAAGCCAGTAAGTGAAATGATATTGTATCCACAATTGCAAAAACTACCCAAATGAGACCCAAAAGGGAAATTTCTTTTTAGAGATACCACTGAAACATTCATTTTAGAGCTGGCTACAGAAGCTACTAAATGCCTTCTTTCTCAGACCCAACTCAAACGTATGACCTTTTAACTGTGAAGGTGGAATGGTGAGCTACTTAAAGGTCATAAACTTCAGATATTGGGTTTTTGGTGGTAAAGGCATCAATTAAAGCATTGTAATTATGAACCAGAAGCGAGAGATTTTTAAACCTGATAAACTGCAGTGGCTGTGAAATAAATTACAACCAGAGGTGTACACTCGGTAGGGTGAAGATCTCCACCAGGCGTACGTATCTCCCTTTCTTCTGTGTTTGGACTTAACGACAAACCCTTTTTTTTTTTTTGCCTACCCGGAGAAGGGAAATACTCGAACATACAGACAGAAAAACCAATTTATTTCCTGCCATTAAAAGACTTTTGCACAGCGCCCAAGTCGATTAAACGGGAAATACGGGAATGAAAGTTGTTAATGTAACAGTGTAACGACGGTAAAACGTTTTGCCTGTCAGTCTGTGGATGTGCAGCCTCCTTGGTGGAACCTCGCACGATTGTGACCAAGTCTGACATGAAATGACAGAAATCAGGCCATTAGAATTTCAAAGCACTTATTGAAAGACTTCAAATGTGTTTAACCGTTGTGGTTTTCATGATAGAAAACGGACCAAGGTGAATGGCTGCTCTGCTGACTGACTTTCGGTCGTAAAACAACGGTAAGAAAACAACAGCTCAGCCATGGGAAATGTTTTATTGTAGCTACTGAGATGATTTCCAACTGTGACTGTAATTGATCCTACTCTTGAAATTGTATTTTTATAGCGGAGTTTTAACGTTGGAGACTATGGCACACTTTCAAGACTCATATACGAATAGATAATGTTTTGGTTTTGACACTATCGCTGCCCGATCTGACTCAACCGGTGATGGGAGTCGCGCATGCGCACGGTGGACTCGGATCAGGTAGCGGCAGAAATCAGCGTTGGTCGAGCGAGCGAGAGAGTGAATGAAGAGAGGGAGCGGCGATAGCGAGGACAATCGTGTTTCGAAGGTTTTAAATCACTGCAACCGCCAGAGGTTCTTCATCATGCAATCAAAACTGCACAAAAATTAGCTGAGAGGTCCAGCAGTGTGCGAGATTAACAGTGAACACACACACACACGCACACAACCAAATGCATAATCCCCTCCAGGCTACCGCCTGGTGGAGATATTAATTACCGTTGAGAAAAAAAACTGTCTTCTTTAGGGACCAGTTTCAGAAAATTTTAAAAGTTTTCTTGGAAATCCATTAGCACTGAAGTAGGTTGCCTGTATTTTTATTCTCATTTCCATGTCCAGATACACAACCTGGTGGTTTTGTTTATGCTAAACAGTACAAACAGAAAACAGCAAAGCGATTTAGATTCAAGTCAATATATAGCTAACAACCTTACACATATAGCCTACATATATTCATACAAATATATACGTATATTCAACCACAATGTTTTATTTGTGTGGTAAAGAGCTTTCATAAACATTTTAGCAAAGTATTTTACAATTTTAATGAGTGAATGAATGGACAATTTGGGATTAATACACAGAAAACTGAACACAGACACCAAGAGTGTTGAAAGCACTCCCCTGTTGGCGTTGAACTTATAATAAAATGAAGTTTAAATGACCAAAACATACCTTGGCATTTGCAATGGCAACATTCTTCTCCAGACATTTGTTATCTCAGGAAATAATTTAGCATTTGACCTTTAGTAACCCTAAATGCAGCATGCTGGCATTCCTCGTTGACTCCAATTGCATGCACATTTATATTCCGATGTTAGTAAGAGATGTTACATGTAAAAACCCTTTACACATGCTGGGATAAAGTTATATTCTTCTCATTAAAAAAAAAACTACTACAGCTGCTCTTGGGTTATTAGCCTCGAATCTGCAACTTTTTCAAAAAATGTCCTCTTTACTGACGTTTTCTTTTTCCGTCAGTGATGTTTATATTGCTATGATTATATTTACAATATTTTCTCGCTACATATGCAGAGATAATCTTGAAAAGCATATCCAAAACACGTAGATGTGTTGATACGCATAAGGCTAAGAATGGTTAACAGGTTCTGGAGAGTCAAGTTCGTTATTGTTGAATAAGCTACAGCAAACCCTATACAGAGAATTAAATCCCCAGTCGGCAGGGAACGTTGTATACCCATTACACCAAATTTGCACTGTATCAAGGAACAATTGAAGGAGGCTGAAACACAAGGATATTTCCTCAAATCTATGTTATGTGTCCACAGACATCTTAGAGAGAAGAAATCAGTCATCCTCCCTGGAACTAGTCTGAAGCATTGCAACAGCTTTCATCAGCGTTCCTCAAGAGACACGCGTAGCTCTATCTGCCTCGAATATCTGCTTCCTAAAATGAACCCAATTGCTGAAAAAAATCCTGTAAGAGTTACTTTTTTTTGTTGTTTGTTTGTTTTTAATCCCATAGGAATCATGCACACAGTCTTTCTTAAAGCCTTCCATTGCGTGTGATAGCTGAATGAGCAGCATGTGTTGTTTTGACAGAAGAAGGAGGATGCAGGTTGTAAGGATCATTCCTGTTGCGTAATGTTAGCCAAGTCAATTTTATTTGTATTGCCCAATATCATAAATTTACCTTAGTGGGCTTGAAAAGTGATTTTCAAGAACTGAATTTTTATTTGGATGCAAGTCTTAAATACCCTTTTGCAATTAGAACCGCTCCAACAAGCTGTTTTATTTTCTGCCAATATCGTATTGACTCATGAGCTAGACAAATTTGAAAGACATTCAGTGTTATTTGCTTGACGTGTGAGGAAAATGGAGAACCCAATAATTGGTGAGGTTAGCCTACGTACTTCCATTATTGAGCTTCTTTCCATATCACGGTGTGTCTGACAAAAGATAACGCAAGATTGAAAACAAGATGGAGCATTTCACCACAGAAATCCAGCAATGCTCTGGGGCAACCTACAAGTTGTTTCAACCCTCATCTTTAGGGTAAAAGAACTAATGTTGGCTTCCCTGCAGCGACGAAACAAAAAGATTTATCCATTTCAGGCCCACCTCAAAATGTCCCATTGGCGATTGGGTACAATAACTCTAACATCACACTCTGCTAACCAGGGGAACTCTGCTTAAAAATATGGAAGGCGTTTTGCCTTATTAGTTTTGAAATCCTTATTACAAAACCCTTTCAAGATGAAGTGCTTTAAATGACTCGTTGTCGATGAGCGAGGAAAGCAGCTCTCCCTCCCCTTATGAAAGCCTTAACAGCCTCAGTAAACACAGGCGGGAAGAAGACGTCACCGTTTGTTTAATGCTGCGTTCCATTCCAAGTCCGAGGTTGGAATTTCGCAGCTGGAATTTACAATTCCCGACCTTCAAGCGTCCCATGCGCACGCCGCCAAATGCAAAGAAAAAACACGGCTGACCGTGATAAACTGGTGTTTTTATTGGCAAGTGAAGCTGCCAGAGATTACTTTCAGAGACTGTTCACCATAACCAGCTCCTTAATAACACTGTCAACATATTTTGACATCCATTTACAGGCAGAACAGGTTGAGCATATTTCCGCCCACTGCGGGATTCGAACCATCTTTGTACTGCACCATGAGGCAACCTCGCTAAGTGCTCGACCAAAGGGACCGACCAGCCAGTGAGTGTTTTTAGTCGTTTACAAGCAGTCACCCTCTCCCGGAAGCGCGCCCTCGTGCTTCTTTATGCCCGCGCTCCGAAGAGATTTACGAGGATCCGCACGCTTCCACATTCCACCGCTGCCATCGATGTAAACGAGCATATTTCCGCCCACTGCAGGATTCGAACTATTGTTGTATTGCACCACGAGGGACATCGCTAACCGCTCGACCAAAGGGGCCAACTCCAGTAGGTCTTTTTTAGTAGTTTACAGTAGTCGCCTTCTCCCGGGAGCGTATTCCCGCGCTCCGAAGAGACTTATGAGGCTCTGCACACTTCCGGACACTTTGTGATCCCACCGCTGCCACCAATGTACCTGAGCAAATTTCCGCCCGCGGCGGGATTCGGACCAGAGTTGTGCTGCACCACAAGGCAACATCGCTAACCGCTCGACCAAAGGGGCCGACCCCAGTGAGTCTTTTTAAGTAGTTTACAATAGTATGTATTATTGTAATTAGATACAGGCAAATATACTGTAACGTGCATGGATAAGTGGACACGTTAGCCCTTGGCTAATGGGTCGGATCCTTTAGTTGAGTGGTTAGCGATGTTTCCCGCGGTGCGGGAGATACGGGTTCGCGTCCCGGCTGCGGCGATTCCTGTGGTTGCCCCCCGAATTTGCTACAATACTTTACGTTGCCTTAGTTGATGGTTTACCATTAACACTGTGCACCTCCATGGGTGCTGCCGTTGTTGTGTGACGTCAGACAACTGTTTCCCCATGAAGTCGGGGTAGAAGGATTTACCCCAAGAACCCCGACTTTGAGTGGCGTTCCGTCGACTTTTTCTAGTAGGAGGTCGGAAAACTCGATTTCCGAGTTGTGTGGAACGTAGCAATTTCCCTGCTCCATTCCCCATGATCTGCACTCCCACGCTCAATGTTACTGTACCCCAAACCTGCACTCTGCTCGTGCAGAGCTCAGCAGGTCTAGTGCAGTGGTTTTCAAAGTGGGGGACGCTAAGGGGGCCTCAGCAAATTGGAGGGAAGATGAGGGAAAATGCTAAAAAAAAAAAAATTTTGAAAAATAAATTGAATTATTATGTATATTATGGTCAAATATATTTTATAACAAAATTGCTCATAATGGAAAACAGAAATATTCAATATAATGGAAGGATTAAAATTTGAAGTATAAATGTCATTATTATTGCATTAACAAAAGTAAGGAAATATATTCAGGAGTTTTTTTTTCTTCTTTTTAACATTTGCCATAGTATTGTCAATGGGTTTTTAAACACATCTTGCGAAAAGGGGGGCCCCAGCCAGAAGCTAATGCTATTTGGGGGGCCTAGGCATGGAAAAGTTTGGGAACCCCTGGTCTAGTGCATAATCTTTGCTAGCCTGAGCCGTGGGCACAGTTTATAGCCTAACACAAGATAAATTTCACTATCGTAAAATCTTTTCTTTATTTTGACTGTTACCGTCAGGTAAATGGAAAATGCTTACTTTAGAGGATCCTTTGCTAGGTGGTCATTTTCCAAGATGTTTGTTTTGCATACAGAATAGCCCGTCTACTGAAGCTAACATCCGCTGGGCCGACAACACTTCAGCTACATGTTACATACAGTGGAAGTGTTGTAATATAGCGGATGTGTTGTTGTTCCGCTATATAGCGAAAGTGTTGTCTGCAAGCTAGGGGAGAATGGGCAGTGAGGGCAAAAAGCCTGCATGGATCGCTTTACCAAGGTTACAGTGTTGAGACCCATGTTAGCTGAGATTCAAGACAATTTACTAATTTTTGTGGAAAACAAAATTATCGAGGGGGGGGACACAACAGTGACAAATCTCCTGTGTAATCACCTCTCGCCAGTAATACACGAGAGAGAAAAACACAAACACAAAGGATAATGAAGCAGGCTAAGCGCAAAACCGAAAATAATTAGCCAATTAAAGGTGTGAAGCAACAAAGAGGAGGCAGATTTGGCAAAGTCTCAAGGTCAAACACATTTAAATGCAAATTCAAATAGCTGATTGGTGTGGAGGATCTGTGGTTTAACATCCGTTTACAAATGAAGCCATCTGCCCCCATACCTAGCTGTATAGTTTGTGAGAATACCCTTGAATCAAAGTACAGTAAACTACCGCGTTGATGACCTTATGTTACAATTACCTCCCATCAAACAGTAATCCCACTGTAAACTAGACAACAAAAGTCAATTGAACATTGTTTTAAAGGCATCTCATCCGAGACAAAGACTGAATACTGTTGACAAAAGGAGACAGCTTATTATAAGGATTAATCCAGGAACATTTCTGTTAATGGTGCATTTGTAATTTGTTATGTACCTCGTATGTAATTGTGAATTGACAGCATGCCCCAAGATGTAGCATTCAGTGATGGGGATTTTTCAGTTCTGTCATTCTGCAGTAACTGGCAGTGCATGACAAGAGTGGAGGAAAACCACATTTGAAATGCTGCAAGCATAGAAACATTGATAAGAGAATCAATACAACCAAAACTGGGCTACACAAACTCTTTGTATTAAATTGGAAAAGGAATTTTTTTTTTTTTAGAAAAGGCCTGTCAAATACGTAGAAGATGTATTCCAATGTCAAACACAGGCAGCCAGCCTTTGGTGTTCAGTTACCAAAATCTGAAGCAAACTGTTGTACAGACACTTGAGAGTGTCGAGAGAATATTGTGGAGGAGTTAAATTAACTCTGTCTTTGGATTTAATGTATTGAGATCACTTTCAAATGATGATGGCGAGAAAACCACATTCAATGCAGAGTGCTAAAACAGAGTTTCTGTAGCATGCAACCCAACACCTGACATCACCTAATATACCGTACATAGCATCTGTTTTTACCAGACTCACGAACTATACCTGCAAATATTTGACGGTGCAACGCTGAATGAGAGTGTCGTTCAATATTCTGTCTCCCAAATGTGAACAAATGTCAGATGAGTGTCCGCGGATGAAAGCAGGAACACTCCCACACACTGTTTGCATTCAAGTGTGAATCCCTCAAATTTAATTGGAAGGTAATCACAAGTCATTATACAACTACAAGAATATGGAAAAAAGCTCAAAGGTTCCTGACAGTTCATTTCATTTTGACCTGAAAGCGATGGGATGAAACAGGGAAGAAGTGTGGATTATTAAAAGCTATTGTAATAGGCAATTACTTAACAATCTAATGGGGGTATCAAATGAGTATCAATGCTAAATTTGTGGTTCAAAGTAGGGACTTGTATCAAAAACCATCACAAGCTTCTGTTCTTCAACAACAGCATCCATATATATATATAGAGAGAGAGGGAGGGGGGAGGGAGAGAGAGAGAGTCAGTCATCATGTCCCGCTGTTTCATTTTAATACAAAATCTACTTCTCCAGAGAGAAAGCGATGGCATGATGAAGATCTTTGAGCCCATTGGGAAAATGGAGGTTGAAGTTCTGTGATAGTTCAACTGAGGGCAAGTTCAGAGAGTGAGAGAGAGAGAGAGAGAGAGAGAGAGAGAGAGGATAGAGAGCGAGAGAGACAGAGAGAGAGAGAAAGAGAGAGAGGATAGAGAGCGAGAGCGAGAGAGAGAGAGAGAGAGAGAGAGAGAGAGAGAGAGAGAGAGAGAGAGAAGTTTTTCCGGAAACCATCAATGGTGTCTATAAAAGTGCTCAACAAATGAGGAGGCTACTATAAGCAGATCCCTTAACAATAACTGGATGTTTGTGTCCTATCATTACTGCAAATATACTTCTTTAGAGTCAGTAAAAAAAATGTAAATATATTTGTGGTTATTACGGGACCTCCTGCTAATGAGGGCCCATTTCATAGCCTGGGTCTAGTGGGGCAGCATGGCTCAGGAGGTAGAGTGGATCGTCCAGTAATCGCAAAGTCGCTGGTTTGATCCCCGGCTCCTCCAGAGAGCGTGTCCAAGTGTCCTCGAGCAAGACACCGAACCCCTAACTGCTCCTGATGAGCAAGTTGGTGCCTTGCATGGCCGCCTCCACCATCAGTGTATGAATATGTGTGTGAATGGGTGAATGTGACACGTACTCTGAAGTGCTTCGAGTGGTCGGTAGACTAGAAAAGTGATATATAAATGTAGTCCATTTACTGTTTATTTACCTTTGAATCCACCCACTCCACCGATTTGACTGAAGACGCAAATGGAGTGTAACGAGTTGACAATTCTGTCAGATGTCAGGCAACCCATTTCACTCAAAACCATGAAAATCCCAGCACACACAACTGCTGAATATTTTAGATCCACGTGGAAAAAATGGTCGGCTATACATTTCTGAGCAACTGAAATACGGCAACCTAGATTGAAAACCTGCATTCTCAGAATGGTGAACGGTGGTGTGTGTGTGTGTGTGTGTGTGTGTGTGTGTGTGTGTGTGTGTGTGTGCGTGTGCGTGTGTGCGTGTGTCTGTGTCGGCGTGCAAAAGTTTCGCCGGCACACAATTGTAAAGTTTCTCCTGGAATCGTGTTGAGAGGTGTTTATTTGAATCTAATGTTGCTGTGGATGGAATGAAAACCTGTTTCCATTGCAGCGGCGGCAGCAGTCTGCTTTGTGGGCACTGTATTTGCCCCGAATTCAGTCTAAGCCTGCACCATTACGGCTGAAATGGAAGTAAAAAAAGGAATAAGATAGTTCTGTATGAGCTACTTGATGTGAGAGGGGGGAGAGAAAAAAAACCATGAACATTTTCAGGGCAGAATTGGCTGCACTTGATGTCTAGTATGCTATTTTCTTGTTGCCATACTTTTACCTTACATTTATAAGAGAAAGAATAAATATGCTGAGCTCAGATATATATATAAAAGGAGTCCCACAGGTGTGAGCTGAATATGGAGACTCAATGTAGGAAGGAAAACATGCTTTCTGAAAATATATGTAAATGTTTCATGCAGCATTTTTTCTAGCTGCATGGAGCACCCCCCCCCCCCCCCAGTTGTATCTGGCCAATTACCCCGCTCGTCCTAGCTGTCCCCTCTGCCGATCCAGGGAGAGCTGCACACTACCACATGCCTCCTCCGATACATGTGGAGTCGCCCTTCTTTTCACCTGGCAGCAAGGAGTTTCACCGAGGGGACATAGCGCGTGGGAGGATCACGTTGTTCCCCCTCCCCGCTGAACAGCTGCCCCGACCGACCAGAGGAGGCGCTAGTGCAGCGACCAAGACACATACCCACATCTGGCTTCCCACCTGCAGACGCAGCCAACTGTGTCTGTAGGGATGCCCGACCAAGCCGGAGGTAACAAGGGGATTCAAACCGGCGATCCCCATGTTGGTAGGCAACGGAAGAGACCGTCACGCCACCCGGACGCCCCCATTTACATACTATAGTTTGAGCGCGGATTTTTCCTATGATCAATGTATTATTTTGCTAAGTATTATTATCATAGTAACAATAATTATAATATGTTTATTTGTATCAGCCTTTGTTTAAAGGCCGTGAGATGAATCTGAGATGAGCTGATTTGACTGACCGAGTCTAAGCCCATCCCAACACCACCCGCTTATCCAACCCCCTTTATCAACCGCATCATCACTATGTTGCACCAAGTCTTCACGTGCGTCGCTGGGCACCAAATTGCCCAAAATGTATTTAACCCGTGGTTGCATGCGCTGTCGTCTGCACTTGCTTCTGCGCCTGCACTACCAAAACAAAACAAAACAATTAACAACAAAAAACCCAATGTCTGTTTTCACAAACTAAATATAGTCAACGATCACAATAGCACAGTCCTGACAACTAAAATTTGCCCAGATCTGCCCCCTGAGTCTTCTTGGTACTAAAAGCATCTTAAACCTTGAGCGAGAGCAGGACTTTTTGCTGAAGCAGCCTCAGTATTTCTCTTTTACTGTCTGACTCATAAAATAGACGCAGACACAATAATGGAAACCTGCCGGTCTTCACAACATCAAGCAAATTAGAGCAACAATCTGTCTTGTCGTCTATCTTCTCTGGATTCACTGGCGTCATTAGCTGGCGATGCATCCTCCAATGTTGCTGTTTTCTTTCTTATTTATCTATTCATTATTTATTAATTCAATTGATCAATAATCAATATATATAGCCATGCTGTCGTTGACCTGGGGGTTGAGGCTGTAACCACAGCCGAAACTTCCCATTTCACAGGATGATTCAGACATGACCTTCTGATGTAAGGCGCCTCCAGACTCATACAAGCACATAAAAGATATATTGTGGCGGACACTAGGGGCTATGCCTCTCACCCAGCAGGACTGTGAGCTGGGGGCGTGGTTTACGTTCCCGGGCTTGCTGGTGCAGGGTTGTTCCTGCTGTAGTTTGGTTTTGGAGCTGAGGAATAAACATCAAACTCGCCTTCGTCTCCTGTGTTTTTCCTCATCCTGCCACATTGGTGACCCCGAATTGAACATGTTTGGAGCAGAAGAAGATTGTGAATCCACTTCGGCCACGCCGCCCCAACTCTCACAGCTGGCCGTTCTCGCCACGGCTGTGAAGCTCCCGGAGTTCTGGCAGAGCGACCCGGCTTCGTGGTTCCAGCATGTCGAAGCGCTGTTCCATCTCCGTGGAATCTCCGCGGACGACTCCAGATACTATTTGGTCGTCGCTGCACTGGACCAGCAGTCCACACGCCGGGCCATGCAGCTGTTGCGCGCCCCTCCGCAACACGATAAATACGTCGCCCTCAAACATCTTCTGCTCCAGAGGTACAACCTATCTGCCACAGAGAGGGCAGATAGAATCCTTTCCCTATCCGGTTTGGGTGACAGGACGGCTGTGGATCCCATGGACAATATGCTGTCGCTGTTAGGCTCGGACGAAGGCGGGTTCCTTTTCCCGCACGTTTTCCTGCGCCAGCTCCCGTCTCCTGTGCGCGCAGCTTTGGCTAACTCCCCGTGTCTGGCCACTGGTGACTGCCGAGGTTTGGCTGAGGAGGCCGATCAGGTCCTGCTGGCTACCAGACGGTTCTCTGTGCAGTGTGGCATCGGAGCCTCTGCAGCCGGCGTCGGAGGACGCGGACCCGGCAGTGGTGGCTGGAGTGACTGTCCGGAGACGGCGCGGGAGAGGCCTCTGTTTCTTCCACCAGCGGTTCGGCGGTAAGGCGAGACGCTGCGTCCCTCCGTGCACGTTTGAGGCGCCGGGAAACTCCACGGCCAGTGCTCAGTAGCAGCTGTGGGCGCTGGCGGACGTAGTGAGCTGCTCTTCATTAAGGACACGATGTCAGGAAGACGGTTTCTGGTGCAATCAGGCTCGCAAAAGAGCCTACTCCCTCCTGCTAAGACAGACAGGTCGGCCGAAGGCGGCGGCCCACAGTTAAGTGCAGCTAACGGTTCGTCCATTGCGACGTTTGGCACAAGGTTGGTGACTGTTTGCCTCCACGGGCGCCATTTTGAGTGGGACGTGGTAATCGCCGCCATTACTGTTCCTATTATCGGCGCGGATTTTCTGTGTGCTAATGGTCTGCTGGTTGATGTTGCAAACCGCCATTTAATTGATGCTGTGTCTTTCGCCACATTTCCATGTGAGACAGGGGGAGCCGGGCCGTTAACACACGCTAACTTTTTGGCATTAGGTGATGTTTTTCAGCGTTTGCTGGCGGATTTTCCATCGGTGACTACACCTGCCTTTTCCACCGCGGTTACTAAACACGGGGTAGAACATTTCATTCCCACTGTGGGACCGCCAGTTTTTGCGCGCGCGCGGCGCCTCAACACAGTAAAATTGGCTACAGCTAAGGAGGCGTTCGCCATCATGGAGCGTCTGGGTATAGTGAGGCGTTCCAACAGCCTGTGGGCCTCGCCGCTTCACATGATGCCCAGGACGGATGGGTCGTGGCGGCCTTGCGGCAACTTTCGCCGCCTGAACAATGTCCCCGCGAATGACCGCTATCCCATCCCACACATACAGGACTTTTCCATACGCCTGGCAGGTACCACTATTTTCTCTAAGGTGGACCTGGTGCGCGGCTATCATCAAGTTCCCGTGCGTGCAGAGGAGGTGTCCAAGACTGCAGTGATCACCCCATTTGGACTTTTTGAGTTCATGCGCATGCCTTTTGGCTTGAAGGGGGCAGCGCAAACCTTTCAGAGGCTGATGGACTCGGTGTTGCGTGACCTTGCTTTCGTGTTTGTTTATCTCAATGACATATTAGTGGCCAGTCCGTCAGCTGAAGAGCACCTGAAACAGGTTTTCCGTCGTCTGGACGAACACGGCCTGATAGTCAACCCGGCCAAGTGTCAGTTTGGACTGCCGGTGATTGACTTCTTGGGTCACCGCATTTCGCCGCAAGGCGCGGTCCCGTTGCCTTCTAAGGTGCAAGTGGTGGCAGAATTTCCCCGCCCGGTCTCTGTTAAGGCATTGCAGGAATTCTTGGGCATGGTGAATTTCTATAACCGTTTCCTCCCTCGCGCTGCCCACCTCCTTCAGCCACTTTACGAAGCCCTACGGCTTAAGAAGGCTAACGACCCTGTCGACTGGACTCCCGAACGGGTCCAGGCCTTTGACGGAGCTAAGTGCGCCCTGGCTAACGCTGCCCTCCTCGCCCATCCCACACCCACGGCGTCCATAGCTTTAACAACCGATGCATCTGACATAGCCGTGGGGGCTGTGGTTGAACAGCGTGTGGCAGCCACTCGCATTTTTTAGCCGCAAACTGCGAGATAGCGAGCGCAAGTACAGCATTTTTGACCGGGAGTTGCTGGCACTGCACCTTGCAACCCGGCATTTCCGCTTCCTGCTGGAGGGTCACCCATTCACGGCTTATGAGGATCATAAACCGCTGACTTTCACCATGTCCAAGGTGACTGAGCCGTGGTCTGCTCGTCAGCAGCGCCACCTAGCGGCAATCTCCGAGTTCACAACGGACATTCAGCATGTGGCCGGGAAGTCCAACCCTGTTGCTGATTGTCTGTTGCGTGTGCTTGTGTGTGCTGTGCACCTCGGTGTGGATTTCTCCGCTATGGCTGCCGACCAGCCCAGCGACCCGGACGTCCTTGCCCTTAGGTCAATGCGTACCGGCCTCAAGCTAGAGGACGCTGTGATGCAGGAAGGCAGTCCTGCCCTCCTCTGCGATGTCTCCACCTGCCGTCCCCGCCCCGTTGTTCGAAGGGCCTGGCGCCGTCAAGTTTTCGATTCGATTCACTCCCTCTCGCACCCTGGAGTTCGGGCGTCGGTGAAGTTGGTCGGTTCCAAGTTCGTCTGGCCTGGCCTCCGCAAGGACGTCAAGGGGTGGGCAGCTGCATGTGTAGCGTGCCAGCGCGCTAAGGTCCACCAGCACACTAAGTCGCCCCTCGAACCATTTCCGATCCCGGCCAGACGTTTCGACCACGTGCATGTGGACCTGGTGGGCCCTCTACCTTCTTCACAGGGTTTTACGCACCTGCTCACAATGGTAGATCAGACCACCAGGTGGCCAGAGGCTGTCCCTCTGTCCTCCACAACATCCTCGGATGTTGCACGCGCTTTTCTTTCCTCCTGGGTCGCCCGTTTTGGCGCTCCGTCAGATATCACCTCAGACAGGGGCCCCCAGTTCGTGTCAGAGCTCTGGTCGGCACTTGCGCGATCCTTGGGTGTGCAGGTACACCGCACTACCGCGTACCACCCTCAGGCTAACGGCTTGTGTGAACGTTTTCACTGGTTGCTCAAGGCAGCGCTGCGCGCTGCGCTCTCAGATGGTAACTGGGTGGATCGTTTACCTTGGGTTATGCTCGGGTTGCGTTCGGCTCCTAAGGAGGACCTCGACGCGTCACCCGCTGAGCTGGTGCTCGGTCAGCCGCTCCGCGTCCCTGGGGAATTTTTGCCTGGGAGTTCCGCTCCTCGACCCCGTCCGGCTGTTTAACCTTTTTTGTCCGACAGCACTCGGGTTCCAGGCCCCATTCACCACTGTTTTCCGCGGTCGTTCGTGCCTGCGGAGCTCATGTCGGCTCGTTCTGTTTTTGTATGGTATGATGCTCACCGCTCGCCCCTCCAACCCCCATATGATGGCCCATTTCGGGTTCTTGAGACGGGTCCTAAGGGTTTTGTGCTGGATATGGGTGGGCATAGGGAGCGTGTCACGCTTGATAGGCTTAAACCGGCGCACAGGGTGGCAGGCGAAGTTGTGTTTCCGGCCCAGGTTCCCCGTCGGGGTTGTCCTCCTTCCAGGACCCCGGCAGTGTCTTCACGGGTTCAGCGTTCTGCTTCTCAGCCGACTTTGGACTGTGTTTCACCTACTGTTTCGGCTGAGGGACGGCGCAGCCGTTATGGCAGGCTGCTTAAGCCTCCAGTGAGACACTAATTTTCTATCCAGGAGTCCCTTCTGGGTGTTCGGGGGGGGGGGCTGTGTGGCGGACACTAGGGGCTATGCCTCTCACCCAGCAGGACTGTGAGCTGGGGGCGTGGTTTACGTTCCCGGGCTTGCTGGTGCAGGGTTGTTCCTGCTGTAGTTTGGTTTTGGAGCTGAGGAATAAACATCAAACTCGCCTTCGTCTCCTGTGTTTTTCCTCATCCTGCCACAATATTATCTTTGTGAAAGTGTAAAATTTTTTTTTACTTTTAACTGTACATGAGTATGCACACATGATTTGCTGCCGTGGCTGAGTTGGAGATTTGCTGGATAAGCCTCTTGCCATCTGCAGCGCTTCCTCCTCTCCGAGGGCGCGTGCATCTTTGCAGAGTTCTCTGCAGCGCTTCCTCCTCTCCGAGGGCGCGTGCATCGTTGCAGAGTTCTTGTGCCACATGGGTACTATTTGCAAAATCCAACGGTTATCTTGTTTAACAAGTTTAACAAGGCGGCAGGGTATGCAGAGGTGAACAAACACAGATATTTGCTTCATTAGCCTCCCCGACCATGAACTTGGCTCTTCGTCTTTTGAGATCTTATTGTTCTGCTCTTGGCTGAAATGTTATTCTGCTTATTTATATTATTTCTCTTTTATTGTATCCATGCCTTTTATTTCAGGTCTTTTCAAATTATTAGATATGCCTATATAACAAACAAACAAACACACACACAGCTGTAGCTTGGCATACACAAATTCACGCAAATATGCAAACAACTACACACACATATGCACATTTATTAAGGCCGAGCCTACACACACACACACACACACACACACACACACACACACACAGCCCCTTACACACACCGCACACTATTTATCATTATTATTGCTTTTTTTGTTGTTTTGTTATTTTATTACTATTGTTGCTGCAGTGTTGAGGAGCCGAAACACAAGAATTTTACTCTGTTGTACTTGTATGATGAGACGTAACAAATAAAGAATCTTGAATATACATATGTAGATATATATGTAGGCACATATATATGCAAATGTATATACATATATGTAAATATATACATGCATATACATAGATTCAAATGTGTATATGCAAATACACACACACACGTAAGTATGCATGTTGTTGCATTTACTATTTACCATTGCATGTACCATTGTGAAGTACTTTGTAACTTCTGTTTGAAAAGTGCTAAATAAAGATTTACTCTCATGAATTGCAGAACAGCATGTTGGCCTAGAGTAATTCATGAGTCTGCAAAAAGAAATATTCAGAGAGGAAGGGTGCTCTGAGATGCCCAAACAAACGCACATCATGCGTTATATTCCGTGATATTCGGATTCATAACATGCAGCACTAAAAGACAGCACATGGGGTATCTACTCCATTTACAAAAACTGTTCTTACATGTACAAATAAAATGTTTCCCTTTGTACAAGACAGAATTTATGCACATGTAATAATTACCAGAAAGAACTCAATTTAAACCAGTAAAAATTACTGTTGTGATATTTACAATGCTGAAATAGAAATGCTACATGTAAGAACTGAAGCAATACATGCTGAGATGTGATCTACACGAGTAAAATTTGCAGATTTTGTCAGGCCAGGGCCAGGCCCGGGCTGGAGTTTTTTGGCCCTTGCAGGGCTCTATAGCTGACACACATTGTATGCATGTGACAGAAAGTCTGTGAGACTGGGTCGAGAATGACACAGGACACAGCGTTACCGTTTTCCACGCTCTGGCGGGAATAACATGATTAATGTTCATGATGGTGCCATTGACTGAGGCACTTAACCGCCACACCAACTTCTCAAGTAGACGACTGCAGTGAGCGAATGTATTTGTAAGAACGCAAGTGGCTGAAAAGGACTGCTGGTGCACAACAATCTTTCCCTCTATATATGAGGGTAAGAGAAAAAAAATGATTCCAGGTCCACTTGCACACACTACATCAGCTCCACCTAATCTAATAGGTTTAAAGAAGGGAGAGGGTTGGGGTCAGTACACAGTAGAGACGGCAAATGATTGGACAGTCTCACTAGCTCAATTCAACACTACTACTATTACTACTACTTTTGGCTGCTCCCGTTAGGGGTCGCCACAGCAGGTCATCCGTTTCCACCTCTTCCTGTCCTCTGCATCTTCCTCTCTCACACCAGCCACCTGCATGTCCTCCCTCACCAAATCCATAAACCTCCTCTTTGGCCTTCCTCTTTTCCTCTTCCCTGGCAGCTCCATATTCAGCATCCTTCTCCCAATATACCCAGCATCTCTCCTCCACACATGTCCAAACCATCTCAATCTCGCCTCTCTTGCTTTGTCTCCAAACTGTCAAACCTGAGCTGTATGTATAATGTATTATACTGTATTATATATATGGAGAGAGAGAGACAGAGAGAGAGAGAGAGAGAGTGTTAGGGTTTGCACCCGACCCCAAGAGCACAAACACAGAAGGCACAATATAGCGGGACCAACAGGCTAATTTATTGAAGAGAAAACTCAGGAAGTCCACTCTCACCAGGAAACGCGAAGTCCACCTTTAAGCCGGGAACCGTGGAGTCGCCCTTTAATCCGGGAACAGTGGAGTCGGCCCTTAATCCAGGCAGGAGGGGGGGGGTAAACAGGAGGATACCAAAGGAGAACGGAAAATCACAGCAACGCTGGAGTGAAGAAATCCTCTTCGTAAACGGAAAGCAGCGCACAGGGGAAGGGGAGCAACGAGGAAGGTCCAACAGAGAAATCTCCAGGGAAGATCCAGGTAAGTAAACAAACTTCGATGAGCAGGACAAGCACAAGTACTCTCCCAGGGAACGGCACGAACTGGCAACAAGCTGAGAGTGACACAGCCAGATATAGGGAGGTGATTGCCAACAGGTGAGTGGAGGGGTAACGAGGAAACAGGCATCAGGTGGAGTTGGCAGAGCTCCGGGTACGCTTACACTGCAGAGCGGGTGTGGAGCGGGGAGACGTTGAGCCTTGGCCAAGGTTACACTGCAGAGCGGGTGTGGAGCGGCGAGACGTAACAGTACCCCCCCCCTCTACGGGAGCCACCTGGCGACTGACCTGGCGCCCCCGGGTGGGCACGGTAGAAGTCGGCGAGGAGAGAGGGATCCATAATGAGCTTCCGCGAAATCCAACTGCGCTCCTCAGGTCCATAACCTGCCCAGTCCGCGAGATACTGGAACCCGCGGCCGCAGCGCCGGACTTTAAGCAGCCGGCGGACCTTCCATTGAGGATGACCATCTACAAATTCCGGAGGCGGAGGCTCAGGAACCGGGGGCATAAGAGGACTGCTGGAGACGGGCTTAACTCGAGAGACGTGGAAGACAGGATGAATGTGCATGGAGGAAGGCAGCTTCAGCCGAACAGCTGCCGGGCTCAGGACTTTCTGGACTTCAAAAGGACCAATGAAGCGGGGCGAGAGTTTCTTGTCGGTTGTCTGGAGGGGAACGTCCTTCGTGGACAGCCAGACCCTCTGTCCCTTCTTGTACTCCGGCGCAGGGGTACGTCGCCGGTCAGCCCCTCTGCGAGCGCGCTCCCCAGCCTTGAGCAGTGCTGTCCGGATGGTCCTCCAGACACGCTGACAGCGTCGCAAGTGGAGCTGTACGGAGGGAACGGCCATTTCATCCTGCTGTGGGTCGAACAGGGGAGGTTGATACCCCAGGGATGCCTCGAATGGAGAAAGTCCAGATGCAGAGCTGACCAGGGAATTGGTGGCGTACTCTACCCACGGTAGGTAGTCACTCCAGGTGGAGGGCTTGCTGTTACATACACAACGCAACGCTGTCTCCATGCTCTGGTTTGCCCTCTCGGTCTGACCATTTGTTTGGGGGTGGTAGCCCGAAGACAGACTTACTGTGGCTCCGATGCCTTTACAAAATGCACGCCACACTTGTGAGGTGAACTGAGGACCTCTATCGGAGACTACATCTGATGGCAGGCCATGAAGCCGGAAGACATGTTGCATCAAGAGGTCCGCGGTCTCAGCAGCCGAAGGAAGTTTGGGAAGGGCTATCAGATGGACGCCCTTGCTGAAACGGTCTATGACGGTGAGAACCACAGTGTTTCCCCGAGAAGGTGGTAGTCCGGAAACGAAATCCAAAGCCACGTGAGACCAGGGGCGGCTAGGAATAGGGAGTGGCTGCAACAGACCAGATGGCGCCTGGTGAGAGGCCTTGCTGCGGGCGCAAACAGTGCAGGCCGCTACAAAGCTCTTGACATCCTCCCGCATAGTTGGCCACCAGAAGCGCCGAGCGATGAACGACTGGGTACGACTAACTCCTGGGTGACAGGAGAAACGACTGCTATGACCCCACTGAAGAACTCGAGACCGAACAGCATCTGGGACGAAGAGGCGACGGGGTGGCACGTTACTCGGAGCGGGTTGAGCACGTTGGGCAGTGCGAACAGCCGACTCAAGACCAAAAGTGACCACACCGACCACTCTAGCCGCAGGGAGGATGGGTTCAGGCTCTTCAAACGCGCCTTCCTTCGGGTGTAGCCGAGACAGGATGTCAGCCTTTACGTTGCGTGTCCCAGGACGGTAAGTCAGAACATAGTTGAAACGACTAAGGAAGCCAGCCCACCGAGCCTGACGACTGTTGAGACGTTTGGCTGCCCTCAGGTGAGTCAAGTTCTTGTGGTCCGTCCAGATGAGAAACGGGTGCTCAGCGCCCTCGAGCCAGTGGCGCCATTCCTCCAGAGCAGCCACTACAGCCAGTAACTCCCGGTTTCCAACGTCATAATTCTGCTCGGCCGGCAGAAATCGGCGGGAGAAAAAGGCGCAAGGATGGAGTTTCTGGTCCTCAGCCGACCGCTGGGAGAGCACCCCCCCTACGCCTGAATCCGAGGCATCAACCTCTACCACGAATTGTCTCTTGGGGTCAGGATGGAGCAGCACTGGGGCCGAGGTGAACCTTGTCTTGAGGATTTGGAAAGCAGAGCTGGCAGCAGGAGACCAGATGAAGGGTTTGGCTGGGGAGGTCAACGCAGTAAGCGGTTCTGCCAGCTGGCTGTAGTTGCGAATGAATCTCCGGTAGAAATTTGCGAACCCTAGAAAACTCTGCAGCTCCTTACGGTTGGTAGGTTCCGGCCAGTCCACCACTGTCTGGACCTTGCGGGGATCTGCTCTGGTCCGTCCCTTCTCTACGATGAATCCCAAGTAATCCACAGAGGGGGAGTGAAACAGGCACTTCTCCGCCTTGACGTAGAGTTGGTTCTGGAGGAGGCGCTCCAGTACCCTGCGAACATGCTGGACGTGTTCCTCAAGAGACTGGGAGAAAATGAGGATGTCGTCCAGGTAAACAACGACAAACACATCCAACATGTCACGGAGTACGTCGTTCATAAACGCCTGAAACACTGCTGGTGCGTTTGTGAGTCCGAACGGCATCACCAAGTACTCATAGTGGCCTCGGGGTGTTTTGAAGGCGGTCTTCCACTCATCGCCTTCCCTGATTCGCACGAGGTGGTAAGCGCTCCTCAGGTCTAGCTTGGTGAAGATGGTCGCCTGTGAGAGAGGCTCAAAAGTCGAACTCATAAGTGGAAGCGGGTACTTGTTCTTAATGGTGATTGCGTTCAGTTGCCGGTAGTCAATACAAGGTCAAAGTCCCCCGTCCTTCTTCTTCACAAAAAAGAACCCTGCAGCAACAGAGGAAGACGAGGGCTTGATGAGACCTGCAGCAAGGGACTCGGTGATGTACTCATCCATGGCCGCCTTCTCAGGGAGTGACAAGTTGTAGAGGCGGCTACTGGGAAGAGTAGCCCCAGGACGGAGATCAATGGCGCAATCATACGGGCAGTGAGGCGGGAGTGACTTAGCACGGGTCTTGCTAAATACCTCACCAAGGTCATGATACACAGGGGGCACGGAGGAGAGATCAGGAGGCAGGGGAGTAGGCGAGCTCAAAGGCGTAGCACTAGGAGCTGCACGAAGGCATTGGGCATGGCAAGTAGAGCCCCATCCAAGGACTGTGCCTGTGGACCAAGAGATGTGGGGTTCATGGTGTCTGAGCCAGGGGCGTCCCAAGATAACTGGATTAAGCGGGGAACGTATGATGTAAAATTGCATTGTCTCTGTGTGGTTACCTGCAACGGTGAGAGTAACGGGGACGGTCCGCTGTGTGATACAGGCTAATCTCCGGTCATCCAAGGCAAACGCATCAATGGGGGTCCCAAGAGACTCAAGGGGAATGTCTGCCTGCGAGGCAAAGTCAAGGTCCATAAAACTATCATCTGCTCCGGAATCAATCAGGGCTCCAAGGGAAAGTCTCTGGCCCGCCCAGACTAAAGCAATAGGAACAAGATGGCCGCGAGATTCGGACCCACGGGAGAAGGAAAGGCGGCTTACTAGGATCTCCCTTGGTCCTGGTAAGCCTAATCTTTTGGCCGTGAGGGACAGTCGCGGAGTCGGTGCCCCTTAAGACCACAGTACAGGCAAAGACCTGCCTTGAATCGGCTCTCCCGTTCAGCAAGAGTAAGTCTAGCACGTCCTACCTCCATCCGCTCTTCTACATCCCCAGGTGGCGTTGTCGCGAAAGAGTCAGAGGAGGGATTGGCCGGGGAAACGGGAACAGCGGTTCGGTCTGACGCAGAGGTAGTTCTGGGATTGAAGGAAGTTCCACGCAAGGCCTTCTCACGCTTTCTCTCCCGGATACGTCCATCAATGCGGATAGCGAGAGCAATGAGGTCATCCAGAGATGAGGGTTCTTCTCGGGTAGCAAGTTGATCCTTCACCGCCTCGCTCAATCCTCTACGAAAAGTGGCACGCAGGGCCTGGTCATTCCATCCGCTCTCAGCGGCAGCCAGGCGGAAGTCGACGGAGTAATCTGTGACGCTGGCGCCGCCCTGCTGGATGTTATTCAGTCGTGAGTCAGAATCCCGACCGCTTACCGGATGGTGGAAAACCTTACGTAGCTCTGCGACAAAGTCTCTATAAGAGTTACAGTAGCTGGCCCCCATGGACCAAGAAGGCGTAGCCCACTGCGCTGCTCGACCACTGAGCAGGTTGGTCACGTAAGCGATCTTAACAGCATCACTGGAGAACACGGTGGGCTGGTGTGTGAAAACAAGCTCACACTGCATAATGAAGGTAGAGCAAGTTTCAAAGTTACCGTCAAATGGGCGTGGACTGGTAATGATGGTTCCACGGGGTAAATAAACAGGAACCGGAGGATCTACTGGAGCGGCGGCCACAGGGGGCGCACTTGCTGGCGGTACAGGCTGGTTCAGCTGCTGGTTGGCAAGAGCTGCTGAAATGGTCTGCAGTTGTTGCATGATCTCTGCCTGCTGACTCGCCATCGCCGCCTGCTGGACAGCTAAAGCTTCCACAGAAGCTTGCAGGGGTTGAACTTGAGACTGGAGACCCTGCACAGCAACCGAAGCCTCTTGTAATTGCTGGGAATGGGCGTTGGTAATCTGAATTTGTTTTACTAGGGCTGCTTGCACCGGATTGGCTGTGGGTGTGCCGTCTGTGCTGGCTGGGGTCGTCATGGCCAGTTCGTACTGTTAGGGTTTGCACCCGACCCCAAGAGCACAAACACAGAAGGCACAATATAGCGGGACCAACAGGCTAATTTATTGAAGAGAAAACTCAGGAAGTCCACTCTCACCAGGAAACGCGAAGTCCACCTTTAAGCCGGGAACCGTGGAGTCGCCCTTTAATCCGGGAACAGTGGAGTCGGCCCTTAATCCAGGCAGGAGGGGGGGGGTAAACAGGAGGATACCAAAGGAGAACGGAAAATCACAGCAACGCTGGAGTGAAGAAATCCTCTTCGTAAACGGAAAGCAGCGCACAGGGGAAGGGGAGCAACGAGGAAGGTCCAACAGAGAAATCTCCAGGGAAGATCCAGGTAAGTAAACAAACTTCGATGAGCAGGACAAGCACAAGTACTCTCCCAGGGAACGGCACGAACTGGCAACAAGCTGAGAGTGACACAGCCAGATATAGGGAGGTGATTGCCAACAGGTGAGTGGAGGGGTAACGAGGAAACAGGCATCAGGTGGAGTTGGCAGAGCTCCGGGTACGCTTACACTGCAGAGCGGGTGTGGAGCGGGGAGACGTTGAGCCTTGGCCAAGGTTACACTGCAGAGCGGGTGTGGAGCGGCGAGACGTAACAGAGAGAGACAGAGAGAGACAGAGGGAGATAGATAGATATAGATATTCAACTCCTCATTAGTTGAGCACTTCTATCAACACCATTGACGATTTCAGGGAAAAAACGCTATATATTATATATATAGTATATCTATATATAAAACCTAATATACTCGTTCCTAATCCTGTCCTTCTTCATCACTCCCAATGAAAATCTTAGCATCTTCAACTCTGCCACCTCCAGCTCTGCCTCCTGTCTTTTCATCAGTGCCACCGTCTCCAAACCATATAACATAGCTGGACTCACAACCATCTTGTAAACCTTCCCTTTAACTCTTGCTGGTACCCTTCTGTCGCAAAACACTCCTGACACTCTTCTCCACCCACTCCACCCTGCCTGCACCCTCTTCTTCACCAATCTTCCACACTCGCCGTTACTTTGGACAGTTGACCACAAGTATTTAAAGTCATACACCTTCATCGCCTCTACTCCTTGCATCCTCACCATTCCGCTAGTTCGATTCAACTCGCTCACAGCTGAAGTCTGTTTTGTACTGGTGAGTGTATACACCCATCCACAGTGCACAATACCTCCATCGTTTAGTGGCCTAAGAAAGAATGAGATGCCTTACTGCTCTGAAGCTCCAGCTGTCTGGGAGCTTGTGGGCTCCCTGTTCGGAGAAGTGTGTGCTGTGCTGACACCTATACATCAAATTCTCACCTGAAGTGGACGTCAGTGTCTGCCGTCGCTAACTCACGTTTCCCTCCAAAATGCACCTCAGCAAGAAGAGGGCACTTATTTATCATCACCACCTTAAATGCACCTGCTGAGAAAATATGCACAGATCCTTCAGTGCTAGCTGGTATGTATGCTTTTTTCCCGTATGGTGTATTTCAGAACAGTTACCTCAGCTGAGTGGGTAATGTTTATCATCAGCGCCAGTCCAATGAAAATAGCAGGATGTAATATTTTATTTCCACGTTTTTATGTCTGAAAACTATTTTGCGCATAAACAATCAATTTTTAAGACAACGGGCGGTCCAACTGCCATATTTACGTCGACGACAACATCGGAAAGAAGCTTCTATTGGGTTTAGGTCTGGCCAGGAGGGGAGCTAGTTTCATAGTGTTGGATACCAAGTCTTGACTTGTAAGCAGGCACAGTAAATACAGCCAGTGTTAATGCTGACAGTGCGCCGTACTGTATGCATATTCTGTACTGTAACGTGCGCTGACAGGGAAATATCAACATCCTACATGACTGCAACACACTGAACAACACTGAGACTGTACTGAAGTTTATGTAAAATCCGTCTCTTTGCATCAGCCCATAAACGACGGCACAGTGGCCCCGTGGTTAGCGCTGTTGCCTCACAGCAAGAAGGTCCTGAGTTCAAACCCCAGGGTTGTCCAAACTTGGGGGGGGGGGCATCCCAGGTCGTCCTCTGTGTGGAGTTTGCATGTTCTCCCCGTGTCCGCGGTGGGTTTTCTCCGGGTGCTCCGATTCCCCCCACCATCAAAAAGACATGCATGCTAGCGTTACTACTCCTGTCAGTGCCCCTAACCCGAGGCAATGGGGGGGGGGGATGGAGTTGGTCCCCGGGTGCAGCACGGCGGCTGCCCAATGCCCCTAGCTACACAGCTAGGATGGGTTAATGCAGAGGTTTTTCCTTACGAGGATCAATAGAGTATATCAAAATCAAAATTAAAAAAAAGCATATCTGTCTTATTTCACTAGCAGCCGATCCTACAATGTCTTACTAAAGTGGCCAAGAGCTTTTTTCAAATCTCCAGTGGAAAATCCACAACAGCTGCACTCCAGTGCTGAGCCACTGTACAGTCTGGTGGGTCGGGAGCTGCAGAATAAGCGTTGCAAACACTTCCTCTACATACTCGTCACTTTCGAATAAGTAGTGGTAACAATAGTAGTAGTAGTAGTAGTACTTCATTCATCAGAGAACGGAAATTGCACAAGTCCAGATAAAATAAAATAAATGCATACAACCGTATACCACGTGTCCTTCCTCCCGGATGTCAGATTATAAAGTTGCAAAAGAAAGGCAACCATCAACTGCATTCCACAATCTCACAACACACACAACCTTCATTCCTGCCAGTGGATATTTCAGAAAGAATAAATCGATAGGTAAAACAGCTTTTTTGAGTCAACCATACAGGATGGAAAGGGTGATTTTTATTATTGAAGTTTACCAATGGCCCTGTTGGTCAAAGCTTAGCACTACCAAAACTGGCTGCGAGATAAAACGTGATAAATGCTGTACACATGGAGCTTCATATACTGACTCGCGTAGTGTTCGAGTGAAGCTTCATGGTTCAGTTTGAGCTAGACTTTTCAAGGCTACATGACACCATGCTTCTTGCAGCGTCTAGTAATTACACGGAGTGTCAGAGGGCACGTCTGCTTGCAGATGGCCTCGGGATCGGCACTGGACATCATGGCAGTGACAGGCCGTGGTTCTCCACGCTATGGCGGCCTCACTGCGAAGAAGTGCCCCACGGTCCGACCATAATCTCTGATGATCGGCCCAGTGAGCTGCTTCTGAGGCTGACCGAAACAGCTGGGGGGCTTTAGCTGGGGACATGCTGCACAATAAAAGCCAAAATCATCACAACAATCTTCCGTCGCTGTAAAGACATGCATCAATTACCCGAAGACTTTACAGGGAAACGGGTGGTTTAACTGCATGAACAAAACACATTGTCATTTTTTTGTGGCGGTATTTCGCCTTGTCTTCCCCCAGTCTTGTAATATAAACATGCAACGTGCGCCAAGGCCTTGGGTCTACAATCTCAAAGGTATGGCAGTTAATCAATGCAACATACTGAATAATTTATGGCGAACAAATAAATTCCAGTCATCAACACAACACCCAACTCAGGGGCCCGTTGGTTATTAACGAGAAGTTTGTCAGGAAACTTCAGTCTGTTAAAAAGGGCAATGGCTGAATATCTTACTCAGGGAATTAGTATGGGCTTAGCGGTGGATACCCCTGGCAAATCAATGGGTGACAGCTAATGCATGTAAACAGTAGTGAGGATAAAAAATAAGCATCATGAAGGACAGAATGTGATTTGCTTGGATCTTCGGGTTATCTTTTGATGTGATAATGATTTTTTTTATTAAGTTTGCCACGGCATTGGTAGAAATTAAAGTTGGCCTCGTCCAAGAGTTGAACTTTCTGCAACAGTGATCACCATGTAAACTTTTCTGTCCGTTTTGCTGGTGATGAATGACGGGCACATGGGTTCATGGAGAAGGGAACAAGTCATACACATGTAGGATGTTCAGAGTATATGTTTGAAGCCGATTAGCACAGCATTTATTATTCCAAAAGTGCTGTTATTGCCGAAGGTAGAGCACATTAGCATGAGTAGTGCCCTGATTGGGGGGGGGGGGCACCAATGACTTACCCCTAATGCAACAGGCCATAATTCAGGCATTTGAAAAGACATGTTGGAAAGGATGTTGTGTACAGCAAATCCCCTTTGCTTCATGTTGAGTGACTTTCTTTCCATGCATCTGCTGCCACTGGCGTTCGATCCTGCCTAGACAGTCTTCATAAGAATATAATACGACCTGTATTGCGCGTCCTGACAGCCAAGTTGAAGTCAGTAGTCGTTTCCTCATTTATTCTTGCAGCAGCATCACTTTGGTCTGCTCCTGCAGCATCCACGGAGTGAGGCGATGAGCACTGGTCAGCTCCACCAATCACAACGGATCCAACAACACAGCCATACCTGTGTTCAGCTGAATTACTATACTGACACCAGAGGCAATCCTGGCTCAGCTGGCTTGGTCCAAAATTGTGGCACGGCTGTGAATAAATGCAATCTTTAACCACGGGGTTGCTTAATTAACGAGCAATAGCACACTCATAAGCAATTATAAACCACTTTTTAACTAGCAGACACAAGTTTAGCATAATTTTTAATAAAAGCCTTCCAAGCCTTAAGGTTAAGTTTAGGGACTAAGTCCTAAATGTTTAAGTTTAGGCAGTGGTTTTGGTCTGGACAGTCTAGTCTGGTAGGTACTACGAGGAAAAGGTTAAGATTAGATTAAAACAATGAAGAAGGCACCAGATACAATATTCCAAACCACATTAATAAAACCATTAATGTTATTTTTAAGCACTCTGCTAATGTTAACAAGTGTATTGGAAGAACATATGAGTTTTCTTCTTCTTCTTCTGTCATGTCAACCACCTGCATGTCCTCCCTCACCACATCCATAAACCTCCTCTTTGGCCTTCCTCTTTTCCTCTTGCCTTGCAGCTTCATCTTCACCCTCCTTCTCCCAATATACCCAGCATCTGTTCTCCACACATGTCCAAACATCTCAATCTTTCCTCTCTTGTGTCCGATCCGGGATGGAAATCTGATTCATGATCCGCATATTTGATTTGGCAAAGGTTTTACAAGGGATGCCCTCACTGACGCAACCCTCCCCACTTATCCAGGCTTGGGACCGGCACTAAGAATGTGCTAGCTTGTGCATCGCCAGTGGGTGGGTTAAGAGCATTTTAAGTGCTCTATTACTCATTTATTAATCACTATTTATATTTAGTCATTATAGAACCGTTCCAGTAATGTTGACATATATTAAAGAAGACGCGTTCACACTACAATGCACTCGTATTGCACTGTAATCCGTGGATGGCGAATACCTTTCTGTGTCTGCTAAATTACAAATCACTGTCCAACAAATAGCACCTTATATTATTTAAGTCTTTTTTTTGGGGGGGGAACTCTTCTGAGCTGTCCCGGTGGCTGCTCCACCACCCACACCCCCCTCTGCTGATCTGGGGAGGGCTGCAGATGCTTCCTCCAATACATGTGGAGTCGCCAGCCGCTTCTTTTCACCTGACAGTGAGGAGTTTCGCCAGGGGGGCGTAGCACATGGGAGGATCACGCTATTCCCCCCAAGTTCCCCCTCCCACCTGAACAGGCACCCCGACTGACCAGAGGAGGCACTTGTGCAGCGACCAGGACACATACCCACATCCGGCTTCCCACCCTCAGACACGGCCAGTTGTGTCTGTAGGGACGCCTGACCGAGCCGGAGGTAACACGGGAATCAAACCGGAGATCCCTGTGTTGGAAGGCAACGGAATAGACCGCCACGCTACCCGGATGCTCCATATTATTTATTTACTTATTTAGAGATTTTAAATTGCAAGCATCTATTTGTGACTGCATGATCAACAGCCAACGGCGCCAACGGCAGAAACTTTGTGACTAAAAATCTTCAGTGAGACTTCACTGGAAAGTGAGCCCGGCCGTCTGATTTGATAAACAGATCAAGCCGTCAAAATACACCGTGCTCATTAACAGCTACAGTATTCAGCAAGTTCTCGTGTAAGGCACTTAACAGATGCTTTCACGGGTCCCGTCTTTAGGTCCTGTCTACTTGCCATCTGTTACATCCTGTGGATGACATTAATGGCATGCCTCATGGCTCAAAGCTAAAAGAAAAAAAAAGCATAACATAAGTAACATTGTTCCCACAGCAATGTGACTTTTGCAACGACAGGGAACAGTCAATTAAAAGAGCCAGTTAATCACTACTTTACATGTTAATGACAATAGGATATAAAGGGGGTAACTTTTTTTTTTTTTACAAAGAAACTTTTGATAATGAAAAACAAAAATGAGATTTTTTTTTCGGTCTTGTCTTAATACAAGCTCATTAATCCAGGTAAGAACATCAAAGCAAGTTGAATCAGTTCATCTGGACACAAATAATTAACACAAATAAACGTTGTGTCCAGGTGAACTGATTCAACTTTCTTTGATTTTTTTTTTTGGTCTTGTTACCAGGACAGGGCTTATATATATCCATCCATCCATCCATCCATTAGCTGAACCGCTTATCCTGCTCTCAGGGTCGCGGGGATGCTGGAGCCTATCCCAGCAGTCACTGGACAGCAGGCGGGGAGACACCCTGTGTGTATATATATATATATATATATATATATATATATATATATATATATATGTGTGTGTGTGTGTGTGTATATATATATGTGTGTGTATATATACACTACCGTTCAAAAGTTTGGGATCACCCAAACAATTTTGTGTTTTCCATGAAAAGTCACACTTATTCACCACCATATGTTGTGAAATGAATAGAAAATAGAGTCAAGACATTGACAAGGTTAGAAATAATGATTTGTATTTGAAATAAGATTTTTTTTACATCAAACTTTGCTTTCGTCAAAGAATCCTCCATTTGCAGCAATTACAGCATTGCAGACCTTTGGCATTCTAGCTGTTAATTTGTTGAGGTAATCTGGAGAAATTGCACCCCACGCTTCCAGAAGCAGCTCCCACAAGTTGGATTGGTTGGATGGGCACTTCTTTGAGCAGATTGAGTTTCTGGAGCATCACATTTGTGGGGTCAATTAAACGCTCAAAATGGCCAGAAAAAGAGAACTTTCATCTGAAACTCGACAGTCTATTCTTGTTCTTAGAAATGAAGGCTATTCCATGCGAGAAATTGCTAAGAAATTGAAGATTTCCTACACCGGTGTGTACTACTCCCTTCAGAGGACAGCACAAACAGGCTCTAACCAGAGTAGAAAAAGAAGTGGGAGGCCGCGTTGCACAACTGAGCAAGAAGATAAGTACATTAGAGTCTCTAGTTTGAGAAACAGACGCCTCACAGGTCCCCAACTGGCATCTTCATTAAATAGTACCTGTTAGAGCCTGTTTGTGCTGTCCTCTGAAGGGAGTAGTACACACCGGTGTAGGAAATCTTCAATTTCTTAGCAATTTCTCGCATGGAATAGCCTTCATTTCTAAGAACAAGAATAGACTGTCGAGTTTCAGATGAAAGTTCTCTTTTTCTGGCCATTTTGAGCGTTTAATTGACCCCACAAATGTGATGCTCCAGAAACTCAATCTGCTCAAAGAAGTGCCCATCCAACCAATCCAACTTATGGGAGCTGCTTCTGGAAGCGTGGGGTGCAATTTCTCCAGATTACCTCAACAAATTAACAGCTAGAATGCCAAAGGTCTGCAATGCTGTAATTGCTGCAAATGGAGGATTCTTTAACGAAAGCAAAGTTTGATGTAAAAAAAATCTTATTTCAAATAAAAATCATTATTTCTAACCTTGTCAATGTCTTGACTCTATTTTCTATTCATTTCACAACATATGGTGGTGAATAAGTGTGACTTTTCATGGAAAACACAAAATTGTTTGGGTGATCCCAAACTTTTGAACGGTAGTGTATGTGTATATATATATATATAGCCCTTTGATGGCCTGGCAGCCTGTCCAGGGTGTCTCCCCGCCTGCCGCCCAATGACTGCTGGGATAGGCTCCAGCATCCCCGCGACACCACAGGACAGGCCGCCTGGCCATCACAGGGCTATATATATATATATATATATATATATATATATATATCCAGGGTGTCTCCCCGCCTGCCGCTCAATGACTCCTGGAATAGGCTCCAGCATCCCCGCGACCCTGAGAGCAGGATAAGCGGTTAAGATAATGGATGGATGGATGGATTTTTTTTTAACTTGCAAGATATGAATATGTAAATCTGTAAACTCTGTCACCAAGTAGCCACTTCACATGACACCTGGCATTTCATATATTATACAGTGTCTATATTATGCAGGAACATGGAGGGAATCTCAATTCAAATGACTGTTGAAGCAAAAACAGTGGAAGCGTCCTCCGTCTGATAAGCTCTCTGGTATACTGGAGCGACAGATATCTGCAGTGTGGGTCCTCCCTGCAGGCTCCTGCAGCTCCCACCCAGTCTGACAAGTGGAGCACAGGACAGTAGTTATCCAGCACTGTGGAAAATGGTGCTCCACAATCACCTCACGCTACAATGCATGCAATGGTAAAAATGGAAAATGGGTCACACCATGAAATTAGCCCTTTCAAACAAGAAAGTCTGGAATAATGACTTTTGTGTTCTGGTTCCTATAAAGCATCATCACACTTCCTTTTTTTCTCTCTTAGCTTTATGTGAGTTTTGTCTGAAGGAGCTGACTGAAAGCATTTTCAGCTATTTGAATAGTTTGTGTAAGAACCCAAACGTATGTTGTCACAGACACATCCAGGCTGACCGAAACAATAGAAGACACCCAAGAAGCTGAGAATATCACGTTTTGTCATTCAGGCTTTAATGAGGTCTGGTCAGTGCTTATAGGCCGAGACTGCTTTGGACACTCGTTTTAGAACAGGCTTTGGTCAAAACTGTACCAGGGTTATATTTCATCTCAAAACATTTAAAAAGTATAAATGCAATCATTGCAAAGTTTTGGTGAACTCTAAGAAAATAAATGAAAAGCCAAGATGTGGGACTGGTATTGGAATTGGACTTGGTAGCTAAACAGAGGACTCACTTTATATGTCTCTCAGATTTTTTTGCCATTAAGGTGACTGGCTTATAAAATACATTGAACTGAGGTTTAGTCTTTTTCTAAATCGTTGTAGAAAACTAGGGAATCTGTCACTGCTGGTAACCTTGTGCTATTTCTTGTCCACTGCAGTTACTTGTGTTGCGTTGGCAATATTCAGCAAGTATTGCAAGTGCACTTCTATCAACCATATATATATAAATTAAAAAAACACACACTTTCTGTATGCAGCAATTTTTTTCCCTTTGCCTTAGTCTAGGCTAACAGAGGAACTCATTGCAGTCGTACATCACAAAGCCTGACAATCAGCGAGATGTATGTGACAACATATCGCTCAGTTTAAATGAACAGTGGTCTTGGCCAGACTGACGAGCGCTCGGCCCAAAATGGTTCTCCGTACACTTCATGGACGAGTGGGTTTTTTATTTTTTTAACCAACTGTCATGGACCCATGGGGCGATACAAAGGATAAAGCATTCAGGTGCCCCCCACCCCCACCCCTTGCTCAGCTCTGCATAAAACAGAAGACGTCGCAATCCCGAGGCCGGCCTGTTTACCATAGAGTGCCTGGGAACCTGTCTGAGAGCTTACTCGAGTATAGCCGGAGATCCGGCGGGTCTTCAATGCAAATCATCCCCTGCACCTTGGCAGGTATCTTGTTGTTATCTCCTTTGATACAACATGTCAAGTTCATTTAGAGCTATGGTCGAGGCCTGGCCAGAGAGCGGTTACGCTCCTAGATCCTGGAAGAATCAGATTGGCATTGACTGCTCACAAATAAGCTTTGCCTCTGACTGTTAGCCTGTGATTCATCGCTTTATACCAAGTCAACTCCTGCCCCATTTCATAATCAAATAATTGATAAACGTCTCGGTGTGGCCATTGTTCTTCCCGTGGTATCCCGAGTGCCAGTCGGAGCGTTTCAAGAAGGGGAAACTCAAACCCTGCACAGCATGCAGAAAACAACAACAGCTGCGTAGCCCGGTGGGCAGTAAATGCCGGAATTTGGAGAGTGCATATAAAAGCGACCCTTGGTTTTATTAATAAGAGAAAGTGTGTTAGACATAAATCACAGCCATCCGAGCACGTTAAAAGTCTTTTGGCCAGGTTTCCCTTAAAATCCACGAGAGAAAGGGGTCGATCACAGAGTGCCAATCCATAACTAATTTACTCGATTGATAGTCCAATTACGCCTGTTTATGTGTCATGGTTTGATAATTTGCCCTTTGATAAGCATAAACATCCTCGTCAAACTTCAGTTGCAGTGCAGAACCAATTATAAAAACACGCGAACACGGTATTGGTGGGAGTTTAGCTTCAGTGCAGCATTTGTCGGTCTACAGACCATACATACACACATACACATATCATACAGTTTCCAAGTCCACCTTAACATCCTGGGGAGTCTTTCAGATGTGTCTTCCATTGGGACTTTATCATTTCAAACATGTTTGTCGACTGTGTCTAACACAGACATTCCTGTTTATCTGGAGAAGAAACGTCTTGCATGGAAAGGCGTATATGTTAGTTCAGACTGGATTCATATCATTTAATGGGTAAAAAAAACCCATTCATTCATTTTTAATCTGTCTCCATCTAGTTATATTTAGAAAAAGGATTAAAAAAAAGAGTGTAGATGAAGACGACAGTAATAGTGCTGAGGGGTTAGACTGACGGTGGTGGCGTTGGAGCAACTTCTCCTGGATCACCACCTTGCCATGGTGGAGTAGCTTACGTGTGCCAATGATCCCAAGAGCTATGCCATCCGGAGCGTGGCTCCTGGTAGGGTCCCCCAAGGCAGATAGGTCAAAGGGGAGGTTCCAGACGAAGCGCGATCCAACAAAGACCTCAAGGTTGGAACTGGTGGAAGATGTCTCCAGGTCACCGCGGCAGTGAAGGCGGATGAAGGCTGCAACAGAGGGTGGTCCCCATTTGTCTTGCTTCTCCATCCCATTGGACTCTGGCCACCTCCTGACAAGGACCGCGTGGTGGCTGCAGGTGCATCAGCCACTCCATGTAAAAAGCTGTCCCACCCAGGCATCCTCCCATTATGTGGCTCCAGGATCGGCCTCTACACCCACCTGAAGACCCAGAAGGACCCACAAGGAGGACACTCATACTCAACCCTGAGTGACCGCCGATGATGTTGATGCTGCGCCTGATGATGGTTGGTGTACAACACCTTGTCTCTCAAGTTTAGCAAGAGAATTTAGTTGGCTACCGCCAGCGTGTCACCTTTCTACCTGCCTCATATTTTATTGGTCTAACGAGCTGGATATCATTTGTGGTTGTCCATGTCACATGGGTCTCAGCTGCTTTAATGCCCCCCGTAAGGCATTCAGATGGGGTTGATCGTAAAGCGGCCACGTGATGAATTTATCATGAGGGCAGCCAATTCTACCATTTTAGGCCCATATCAACACGTTTTCAGCTGAAAAGAAAATGTGAAAAAGGTGTACAACCCCTTCAAAGCATCCCCATCACACTGAAGCAAATTGAAGTTTTGAGTTGTCCCTTCTACTGTACACAGCACTTGACTTCTGTAACCCAATGACAAGAGAATGAAGATGTAATGAGCCCAGGATGCATTTTTAAGTGATCCAAATGTGATTACAGTTAGATTTTCAAGTATTACAGTAACGTGTGTTATCTACCACATTATCCATTGTTAATTTCATTATCATTGTTATTTTAAGTGGTATTGAAAAATCAGTGATGCGTAAATTGTCATAATATTGGTACAACTTTCCCGTAAGTGTTTTTTTTTTATAAAAGAGGTTGGAAGAAAAAAAACACATGCAACTGATACCCTTCCATAATCCCTTCTGAAAACAAGCCTATTACATACTGTAACTGCTGAGCGTTAAATGGCATCTATTGAGCAGCTTTTTTTTTGGGGGGGGGGGGGAGTACAGGAGGTGTGAAAAGCAGTTAAAAACCTAACATAAAGGGACAAATGGGACAATAGTAATCTGACAGAACATTTTGATTTAATGGTCCGTTACCATTTCTCAGGTCACCACACGATCAGCGGCTAATTCCACTTCAGCTGTAGTCACTGGTACTACCTTATATTCTGTTGCTAATCAGAGCAGCTAACAAGAGCGCCATCATCAGTCCTAGCTCAACTGTAGTTTTAACTGGACAACGCTGTGGCTAGGTGAGGTGGGGGGGGGGGGATTGCATATCATTATTCAGGAGCAGTTTTTTTTTTTTTACCATATCTAAACGTCAAAAACAAATAAATAAACTTCCCTGGAGTATAGAAGGTTAAAGACACTGGGACATAGTCAGATAGCGGAAAATTGTTTCCAAATTTCTGATGGGGAAATTGATTGACATTGTGCAAGATGATAACTATCCATTGGATATGAGGTGGAAAAAATAAGCCCCCCACTTATGCAAGCATGACGCCTTAAAGGGAAATACAAGAGGAGGTACATTTCCTGATTTAATTATGATGTAGCTTGAAGGAGAATGGATCCATCTGCCTGGTGAGAACGTAATGGTGGATGTCTATTCCTGTCACAACGTCGGTGCTGTGTAAGCGAACAAAGGAACAAGATCAGGTGGTTCATCGAAACGACAGTGGAGCCATGATCATAGAATAAAGCTAACGGTTTAACGATTTCACCGCGTGCTGTCATTACACAGTCAAGTACTACCTGTAAATTTTTCACTTAGATCAACCTTAAAAGATTGGTTCACGCTATTACTGAATCCCAACCTCATTGAATCGATGTCGGGCATCGTGTAGAGTTGTACATGCAGGCCAAAAACTTCACTTCTCACTTCAGTACTGAGCAACTTAACACGTTACTGAGTCTCCACATATCTCCGGTTTGAAAACAGGAGGCTCACAATACAGTTACACGTGTCTGAGCACATCCACTTTATGTTCATTCAGTTTATGTTTTGAATAAGAGCAATAATAAGAAGAACCCCGACCGACCAGAGGAGGCGCTAGTGCAGCGATCAGGACACATACCCACATACGGCTTCCCACCTGTAGACACAGCCAATTGTGTTTGTAGGGACGCCTGACCAAGCCGGAGTCAACACACGGATTTGAACTGGCTATCCCCGTGTTGGTGGCCAACAGAATAGACCGCCACGCTACCCGGACGCCCAGCACTTTGCGGTTAACGTGGTTCATCCCAACCATCTACTTGTGAAAGCAGGAAGTCCTGTCCAGCAGTCCCATAATGTTATCTATGTATAGGTGCATACCTGCAGAGAGTGACACGAAGTTAGAAGTGTATTTGAGCAAGTGCAAACTAAACTCATTTCAACTTGATAGAAAGCATGTTTTCTAATGGAACACACCGAGACATAATTCTATCATTCCGGAAGAATGTGGTCGTAAGTGGTCTGGAGATGCATATGCATTCACACTACATAAGCACTGTGGTCACATGTGTCTCTGACTACCTGTGGAGGTGGTTTGGGTAATCAGATTTTCTGCACGTCTTGTAGCCATTCATGCCTGTCTTTTTACCTGCCGACTATGACTGGATCACCCGAGACGCATTTTAATGCCAGGTGTAAACAGGGTCTAACTCTGACTGTGAGCGTTCTGCTTTTCAAAAGGATATGTCATTGGGTTTTAAAGGATTAAACAACTGCCCCATTAGACTGTGGTGAAGTCTAGTGGGAAGGAGATTCAGCAAAGTGGTACATTTCTCAGTACTGACGTGATCGTTGAAGTTTTTGACCGTACCCACGATTTTGTCCAAATGATGCCCACTAATGTGAGGTCTAGTTTAAAAAAAACAAACAAACTATCTTTTAAGTAAGGGCCAGGGTTTACTTTTTCCCAAAGAAGATAAACGAATGACACCTGATTTGAAAGCCACACAAACCCAACCCTTGAATTTCAGATGGCTGAAGGGTCCCTGCTGGCTGTGAGGGGTTTTTTCCCCGCATACAGTTCACATATAATACTGCCCTATATACTGCTGTGTACACTGCACTGTGTGAGTGAGACACATATTATATATACACTGCAGCGTCAACTGTCAAGGACCAGCAGCAAATGTCTTACTTGGACTTAAATGCCGTTGACTTTAGAGCCAACGTTATTTTCTAGAGATGATAAATGAATGATGAAAGTGTAGAGAGAGATAAGTATCAAACTGTTGCATGATAGATGACAAAAGGTTATATGTTGCCTGTGGCTTTCGTTTCTTGCATTCGGTGCACATGCTGGGTACAGAGGAGAGCAGCAGACGGTGCAGCTCTAGTGGTGGTGGCGGGTGGGGTCACATTTTCATGTCATGCTTAGAGACCAGCTATGGATTGAGGCAGGACTGCAAAAGAAAAAAATTCCAGGTCCTTAATGACTGAAATAAGACCGGCTGACGGTAGACAGTAGCTCATTCCACCATTTTGGGGCGAGGTGAGAGAAAAGGAGGGCCTAGTGCACCGAGCATAGACAGCGGCCTTTCACACGTGGCAAGAAGACACTGAACAGGAGGGTGCATGTTGATAGGGATTTGCAGGTAAGTCGGTGCAGTTCTATGAATAGCCTTAGAAGCCCAGCAGTTGCATCTTGAACTGTATGCGAGCAGTAACTGGTAGGCAATATAAGGATGCGACAACAGGCGGGACGTGCGTGCATTTTGGCAGCGTGAAAACCAAAGGTGCAGCATCGTTCTGGATTCTTTACAACGCTCAGATTGCACATACTGAGAGACCATTGGGGTAAGTTTGTTACAGACAGGGGGGGATACGTGGGTAGTGAAGCATATTATAATAACGAAAAGCAAAATGCAATTACTAAAAATCAAAGCAAAGCCAAGGGATTGGGTATAATGCCAAACACTGATCAATACGTTGTTTATACTCCTGCCCAGTGTCTCACACCCAAATCTAATCACTGTATTCCAGGCAGTGGGAGAGGAATCTTGAATGTGCTCCTTAAGATCATCATAATGATGCAATTTCCTGCGTGAGTAGAGATAAATATGGAACTAATGCATTACACTCTGTGCAACTGACTAAGCAAAGTATTTGAGTGTAATGGCCTTGTTTAAACACAAAAATGTGGCAAGAAAGGCTGTATAAGTAGGGAGATGCAGAAAACCTTCGAAAGTGAAAGGGCACACATCCACGAAGACACAGCTATCACATAAAGTGGGTTGTGTCCAGGCATCCGGGCATAGCGGTCTATTCCGTTGCCTACCAACACGGGGATCGCCTGTTCGAATCCCCATGTTACCTCCGGCTTGGCCGGGCGTCCCTACAGACACAATTGGCCGTGTCTGTGGGTGGGAAGCCGGACGTGGGTATGTGTCCTGGTCGCTGCACTAGCGCCTCCTCTGGTCAGTCAATCGGGCGGGGAGCCTGTTTGTAGGGGAGGGGGACGGGGGATAGCGTGATCCTCCCACGTTCTACGTCCCCCTGGTGAAACTCCTCACTGTCAGGTGAAAAGAAGCGGCTGGTGACTCCACATGTATTGGAGGAGGGCATGTGGTAGTCTGCAGTCGGATCAGCAGAGGGGGTGGAGCAGTGACCGGGACAGCTCGGAAGAGTGAGGAGATGACCAGGTACAATTGGGGAGAAAAAGGGGTGGGGGGGATAAGATGTGTCCATACTCAAAAACAACCAGTATGCATTTCCCACCAAATAGCCAGATTTATCTCTAACTACTACTACTACTTTCGGCTGCTCCCGTTAGGGGTCGCCACAGCGGATCATCCGGATTTATCTCTAAGCAAAATCATATCACGCCAGAGCAGATTTCTGGTGATTGCTTAATGTTGTACCATTTTGAAGATTGTACTGAGATCTTTACCTACTGTGTTTTAGAGAATAAGCAAGGGCATCTGGTAACATGGAAACAAAAGCAGGTTCTGAAAAAGGTAGAAACAAAATATTGCTTTTGTTCCATGGAGGACACATTAAACATTTTGGAAGTATTCTCACCTTCATTGTTTAGAAAAACATTCATTATCGCATTTGGTCATATCTGTCCGTGCATATGTGTGTGGTGTGTGTGTGTGTGTGTGTGTGTGTGTGTGTGTGTGTGTGTGTGTGTGTGTGTGTGTGTGTGTGTGTGTGTGTGTGTGTGTGTGTGTGTCCGTGGCTAATCTCGCATACTACTGGACCAATCAGCCTAAAATTGTTTGCATAGTAATGTCTGTATGCGGTGATTCAAAACCTTTGAAACACGGTTTTCTGACTACCGCCGCTCCCTCTCTTCAGTCACCCCCTGTTCACTCAACCAGCGCTCCTCTCTGTCGCTGCCTGATCTAACGACGGGCCACGCCGCCCACCTGAGCAGCGCGTGTGCGCCGCGGAACCGCTTGCTTTTCATTTGGGCGCCCATGTGAACAGGTCAGAGCAGCCACACCGCCTGCGTTAGCAGAGCGGCAGGCGTGGCTCGTGCCACGCTGAACTGACGCGGCTCGAGAGAGAATAGACGGGACACCTATTTGTCTCTGTGGAACGCACGGGGTTCAGCAAAAACAGACATTGAAAACGATCTGTTGTTAGTGATACTGACGTCATACCAGCAACGTTACACTACATAACTGACACCTTTCACTACAGATTCCCTGTTTACTATATCTGTAGAATATGTAACAGACATGAAAAAATATACATATTATTTATTTGAAATGTATAATGAATAATGAAATCATTAATGATAGTTAACATTTATAAAGAAATGTATAAACAAATTAAATGAAGCATTCGATTATTGACGGCCATTATCAAAGGCAAACTCAGTGTAGAAAGATAGGGCTGGCAATAGCGCTGCAGCAGCAATGCTGTATGTGTGGACGCCACACATGCTAGCTGCAGCACTTCAGTGAGCTAGCCGTCATGCACAGGCAGAGGTCAACTGTGTGGACCAGGCTTAAGTCAACCGACTCACACCTACAGATGACTCGGATTGGTCAGCGACATGATCAAAAGTTGTGATTTTTTTTTTTTATAATCCAAAAATAAAAAAGGCGGAAGTTATAAAGGAACAACTTCCTCTGGGTCGCAGTCAAACAGGAAGTGTTGCCCATTCTTGTCACTGCCCGATCTGAGTTAACCATGGATGTGAGTCAAGCATGATGAAAATAAAGACAGAGCTAGAACAAAATTGTTTCAGAGCAAACCTTTTTTCAAGTTCATACTGACTTGGTCACATTCGTGAGCGGGTACGCCTAGGAGGCTGCACATCCACAGACTGACAGACTAAACGTTTTTATTAGGTTTATTTCCCGTTCAATCGACTTGGGCGCTGTGCGAAAGTGGCAATAAAAACACTGGTTTATCTGTCCGTGTCCGCTGCTAATATCACATACTACTGCGCCTGTCAGCCTAATAGTTTCTGTGCACAGTTATGACTGTATGATCAAGGACCTCTCGTGGTGGCGATGATTCAAAACCTTTGCAAAACCTGTGTTACGCCGCATTTGAGCGCTAACTCAGCCGAGTACCGGAGAGGGGGAGATACATCTGAATACACTGAGACCCCGTTTACACTTGGTTTTAAAATGCGTTTTGGGCGATCAGATCACAAGTGGGCAGCGTGACACATCGCCGTTTACATTTGTGTGTATCATGCGTCTCCAAATGCGTCCTGCTGACCACTTGTGATCAGATTTTGTTACTCCGAAGAAGAAGAGGAAAAATATTTCCTGTTACGTCCTTGTCGGGGACGCATCAGGACGCATTAGCGTCTACACTACAAAAGACATGTGGTCAAATGCGTCCCAGACCACCTCGGCAAGTGTTTGAGTTACCGGTTCTCAAAACGTTTTGGTGGTGGTTTAAGCTTGTATTTAGCGCTGTCCACTTGTGAGCTGATCGCAAAAAAACGTATTTTAAAACCAAGTGTAAACGGGGTCCGAGAGTGAGAATGATCGACTGGATTTCAGATGGGCAGCAGGGTGAGTGACAACCCAATACGTAAGGGGTCCTGAGGTCAAATCAACCTGTATGACACTAGAAGAATTTATGATTTATTCCTTCATAAAACAAGTTCCAGTCCTAATTTTCAACGGAATGACTTCCGTGCCATTGTACAGTATCCCATAAACTGTGCACACAAAGGAGAGAGGGCGTGGCCTGACGACTAGCGAGACGACCGGGAATGAAGCCGCTCCAAACATCGAAATAAACCCTCGCCCCGATCAAAGGTCAGTACAAAGTGCGACCCCTAGTGGCTCGTTGTTCAATTAAGCTGTTTTTACACCACCCATGTAACACATTTCCAAACGACGCTATCTGCCAAACAAGGTTTTGTGCAACTTCCGCCACACCCACTCGGATACAATTTATTAGAATTTCTACAAATATTTATTTCATTATTGATAAAAACACAATTTTCCAACGGCTCTAAATTCCAGTTTTATGTCATCAATTCCGACACACCTAAATTGGCTGGTTCGCGGAGAAGAATGTACATTTGGTGTAATCAACGATTAAACAATCCATCAAGATAACTACTTTTGCAGTAACATATTCTACAGCCATAATTTTATTTAATGCGAGGCATATAAACATGACATAAGAATTGTTTCAGCTCTAAGCATTTTTTTTTTAGATTCAGACACATAGATACCGTTCTTTATATATAGGCTGCAAACCTTCTCACCATTAGACTGACAGATGCAAAAGTGAATTCAAAGTTGACAAATGTGCAGTTCATCAGTTAATTACCGTTAGCGATCAGAAGAATCGGAAGTTCTCAAAAGTCTGCAAATAAATCCTTTAAACCGTCTCGTGAATTCGCTATATTAGGGAAGCATAACAACTTTATGAGTTAATGAACAAAAGAAAATCAATTTCATCACAGATGTTTAGTACTAACTCCACTGGTTTAGGCAAGAACTGGTGTGTGTGTGACTCCTGAGGCTGGAGAGATGTGTTGTTATGTTGGAGCATTAAGGCCATGATGGAAGCCTATTTTCACATCTGTGCTCTTTGACTTAATAATTTGTTAAAAGTACTGTTTCCATGGTTGATATTGATCCATGGCAATAAAACATCAACTTGATTCCCTCTAATTGCAAAGAATTTGCATAAATAATTTGCACAGGTCAAAATATGATTCCTTATGAGACTATGGGTGATTTTTTTTTTTGCATGCAATAAATGTTCTCTCTTCACACAAGACATTTCGCTGCTATCAGCAGCATCAAACAGCGAGGCGCTCCGGTGGTACGGTGGGAGAAGGTGTGTGCCATGATGTGATACGAGGCTACTGTAATGTAACTCAAGGTCAGCGCTGTGTGAGCTCCCCTTTACTCGACTCCGTGGTACAAATTCTCATCAATAATTTAAAAAAGAAGGATTGTAATGTAGGTACTCTCTAGCTGAGCTTGCACCCGAACCTTTCTCTCAGCCGCCCCCCCCCCCCCCGAGTCCCTTCTAGTTCCCATCTATGTTCTTTATTTTGAATTTTACAAGGTCAATTTATTCATACTATACCCATCTAACGATTTCCCACTTGCAAGCCTGTTTATTCAAAGGAATAAATGCTGTCAACTTCTGTTCCTACCCTATATAAACTGTATTATTTTAAGTTGTGCACTGTACGCTTAGGTGGCCACTTCAGCCAGTTTAACCACTGACAATAACCCATTTCCTTATGAGAAATAAGGGGAACAGAAAATGCATTATAAGTAAACGAAGGAAATATTCTGTATTCTGATACTACTTTTCCTTAATTACCTGGCATGGCAGCACAGTAAGCACAATGTTTGTGCATGAAGAACCACCCTTCCCACATTTTCACAAGCTCCCATTTCACGTTGCCCTGCCTGGGTGTCCAGTTGAGGTGTCTCATCACATATCCTTCACATAAAGGCCTGCACAACTAAATCTTTGTTTACGAACATTTGCGTCCTGTGTGTATCATCTCCAGACCATTTTTGCCTCCAATGGCGGAGTTACAGTTCAGAAATCATTGCGAGTCATGACCTCATTACTACTGAATCTATAAATCCCCGCTGGATCCTGTCAATCTGAGATGAATTTGCCGAAGCCTTCGCAGTGCTAAGAATATCTCGAAAATCCCCATTCAATATTACTGCTTATGTGTTGCCATTGGTGTAAATTTTAGTAATCCGGGATCAGTCCTGTGCATTTTCACAACAAAGGGTCTTAAAATATCACGATTGTGTTTCAGGAACAGTTTACTGAAACCAGGAAAAGTAGGGCACCTGCTGTTTGCAGGGGATTCAAGGCGAGCACAGCTATCAGTATCATGGATGGTGGCTGACTGATGCACAGCTTTTCTTCGCCACACAATGTCGGCCCTCGATGAGGCATGTGTTCCACCGGGCGCTGAGAGACTCTGTATTGATTGTTGAGGAACGAACGTTAAGACGCCCAATCTCTTTCATCGCTGCTATGTAGACACATTCAAGACACACGGCGTCTGGAGATAAAACGGGTCTGGTGCTCTTCGGGATGCATGGGGAACATATCTGGGCTTGTATCGACATACCGTGGTTATACTGCTGCACCGAATACACCAGACTCTCACACGCATATCAGCTTATTGAAATGGTATTTTAGCATAATATCAACTGATTTTTTTTTTTTTGTGGTATACCAAAAAAGACAAAGGAAATTGTAACTGAAGTGAAAATTTACTCACGTGACACCAAGTAGCTGCATGTTCCCATGTTTAAAGTCAATAATTCGATGATAATTCTAGCGAGAGTTCAATATGGGAATACTAATTCTGGCAATAATTTCAATGGCATTGTATCGGGATGAAATTTAGATGTTGTCATATTGTGACACACAAGTTTGTTGCCAAAACTAATGAGAAAAATCTATTAACTAAAATTTCTCACAAAATGAGGTGTGGGGGACTTTTATTGGAAAATTAGTTTTGTTTTGATAGTATACCGTACATCACCAAAAAATTCAATGTGATGAACCTCAGCTGGACTGCATATGTAAGCAGACGTGTGTGATATACTATATTGTGATATATATATATCCCAATATGTGATACATATAGATTGTGAGGTCTATATATATATAAATTTTGATATATTGATATTGTGTAAAATTCACTGTGATTATCTTAATAATATTTTCCATATTGTCCAGCGTTATTGTGGTTAGACAGTGGGAAATTGCTATTTCTAGGATGAGTCACACAGTACGTAAGCCTCACTGACAGGATTTCAACATCACAAATTGGTTGGGACCACAACAGACTGCAAACCTGTCCAGATAGCGTCTTTGTACGTAAAGAAACCTCACACAGTAATTGTTCATTCAGGGTGCTGTCGGCACACTAAAACACGAAATGTCATGTGGACCTTTGAGGAAAATGTTGAATGATTTGCTAGTGCTGAATTTTGGAGATTCAGGATGAGTAAACTATGCAAAAAAAATTTTTTTTGAGAATGGGTGGCACGGTGGTGCAGTGGTTAGCGCTGTCGCCTCACAGCAAGAAGGTCCTGGGTTTGATTCCCAGCCAGCTGCATGATGTCTGTGTGGAGTTTGTATGTTCTTCCCGTGTCTGTGTGGGTTTCTGCCACAGTCTGAAGACATGTAAGTCAGATGAATGTGTCTGTCTGTGTGTCTGCCCTGCGATGGACTGGCAAGCTGTCCAGGGTGTTTTCCCGCCTCCTGCTCAATGAGCGCTAGGATAGGCTCCAGTGACCCTAATTAGGATAAGCGGCATGGAAAATGAATGAGTTTTGGAGAGATGCATAAGTACTTGATTTGGTGTTTCAAAGCGCCCATATGGGGTCTCCAGCCTTGCTAGGGACATTGCTTTTGAGCACCATTTCTGTGACTCTTGTGCAAATAACGATAACGTGTATTTCTAAATGTGTAATGACACTTACACTGGTCACAGTTATATATATATATATATCAAAAGAAAGCCATAACTCAATACAACTGCCTATATTTTAATATTTTGCCCTTACATACAGTTGTTCAGATCCACAACCGAAGACCACAAAACCAATTTCCATCAAGACACCGGCCTCATACACACCAAGGGACTGTCGCACTATAACAGAAGGATTTCACAGACATGAATTTAGCCATTAATCCCAAGAACAAATCATTTTCTTCCAACTGAGATTTCTACTGAAAAAAATTGGTTAATCTTTATCTGCAAAACTGGCCCTGTACAACTGAAGTACAGCTACTCGGGGGGGGGGGTGATCTTCATTAACCTGTGAAAATGCCAGCACAGTACACCATGGCACAAAGCCCACAACAAGCATGTGTCCAGTTGAAAAGTGACTGCCGGATGCTTTCCACCGTGAATCCATACGGGTCCTGTATTTATGGGGTGATGGGGCCTACTCCTGGGGTTAAGACCAGTCATTATCTGGGGGATGCTGCAGCTCCCAGCCGTTAAGGTCTCCTGATACACACCGGATGTTCTCACACTCCACCGCTACTCGGGGGCCACTGAGGGCGTAATCATCTCTGAGGCAGAGTACATCCAGACAGGCCGCTGTAGAAGCTTATCATGTGGTCCATCACGGCTTTAAAGGAGAACGCAAGCGTACAAAATGCTCATTGTTTGGATACTACACGTGGATTATCTGACTTGCCAGCAATGCAAATCAAGTCACACTTGTCTGCATGTAAATCTGTGATATTGTAGTTGTATTAACCGCTGGTAAATACTTAAAGTGTATGCTTAATTTTTGGCACCTAAGCAAAGATTGTAAAGAAACAAATGATCCGTTGCCTTTGTAGCGTAACACATCGAGTGAAAAACAGTGAAATTCTTAATTGGCTGTGCTGCATCGTCATTTCATTGTCTTTGAGCTAAGACAGACGTGACTAGTCGGGGTCATGGAGTTGTCTTCTCAAAAAGAAGAGAGTGGCGTTTGTTTTGTTTTGGGGTATTTTTTGTCTGGTAAAAATGGAAATTGTGATTGCTGGACCAGCGTGACAAAGGCTGACCAACAGAATAGCAACCAAACAACTCATAAGTCCCCACAGAGCTCGGCCCTTCGTTTCTGCACACCGCTTATTCGCAGGCTGAAACCACGCCTGAGGCCCCGAATCCTCCTTCACGTCTGTGAGCATGTGGTCGTTTCTGGTCTCGGTTTCAAGAGGTAAAGAAGGCCTGTACTGACACTGTACTGACGCTGTACTGACCCTGTACTGACGCTGTACTGACGCTGTACTGACGCTGTACTGACGCTGTATTGACGCTGTACTGACACTGTACTGACACTGTACTGACGCTGTACTGACCCTGTACTGACCCTGTACTGACGCTGTACTGACGCTGTACTGACGCTGTACTGACACTGTACTGACGCTGTACTGACACTGTACTGACGCTGTACTGACACTGTACTGACGCTGTACTGACACTGTATTGACGCTGTACTGACACTGTACTGACGCTGTACTGACGCTGTACTGACGCTGTACTGACACTGTACTGACGCTGTACTGACACTGTACTGACACTGTACTGACGCTGTACTGACACTGTACTGACGCTGTACTGACGCTGTACTGACGCTGTACTGACACTGTACTGACACTGTACTGACGCTGTACTGACACTGTATTGACACTGTACTGACGCTGTACTGACGCTGTACTGACACTGTACTGACGCTGTACTGACACTGTATTGACACTGTACTGACACTGTACTGACACTGTACTGACGCTGTACTGACACTGTACTGACACTGTACTGACGCTGTACTGACACTGTATTGACGCTGTACTGACACTGTACTGACGCTGTACTGACGCTGTACTGACACTGTACTGACACTGTACTGACACTGTACTGACGCTGTACTGACGCTGTACTGACACTGTATTGACGCTGTACTGACACTGTACTGACGCTGTACTGACGCTGTACTGACACTGTATTGACGCTGTACTGACGCTGTACTGACACTGTACTGACACTGTACTGACACCGCACTCCACAGCAGCTCCGCTCAGACACGGCGGAATTCGCACTGACGAATGCGTGCTGCCGGACCAAAAAAGGGGACCGGCTCGTGAAAAAAAAGCCTCCGCGTCAAAGCCCCTGCGTCAGTATGGAGGCGCTGCGGCCCCTCTGACCCTTACTAAAAGTAAGTTATCTGGACAAGTCCTGTGGAGAAGTGGCTGTTTGTCTTCATGAAATGTGCTGCTGAATATTTTCTTTTATTTCAAGCAGCGTTCTAACACTTTTTCTTCATGCAAAAAAAAAAAAATCACCCCATTTATTTCTCTTTATGAACACATTTAGCAGAGCCATTGGTCGATTTTCTGTGGGGGAGCCGGGGGGGGGGGTGTTAATGTAGCATGGCTCAGCAGTGTTTCGCTCACTTCAGGTTTATTTCATTCACGAAATGTAAAGGGAAAAAGCACCGCACAGAAAAGCAATGCACCGCAGTCACTCTGGAGGGAGAGACGGCAGTGCATCAGATGCTTATTTCAGCGGCGTGCCAGCTCATGTCAAGGCTGACCAAACAAATTCAACGGACTACGCACCGTAGTACCGTAGTACGTTATCATGCCAGAAAATGCCCAACGCCGTCCTCAGCCTCGATACCGGCGCCCCTGCCAGCATCTCAGTCTTACAACCCGCCTCATCCTTTTCCGATAAAATGAAATGTCTGATGTATCCATTATCGCACAATAACTCTTCTCCCTGCCTTCAGCTCCTGGGCAGCTTGTGTTTCGTCCTCCTCCCTCGCACCCTCTCTTCCTCTCCCTGTTTTGGCTCTCAGCTTAGCCGCTTTAAGGCTCTTTTCAGCAAAAGCGTGCTCCCTGGCTCCGAGCGCTGGCCTCTCTTGCATGGGAATGCAACTCCCGCTCCGACCGCTGATCCCTCTTTATGAGGACGCGGGTTTCGAGGCTTTTATCCCCCCCCCCCACCTCCTCACGCAAACACACCTGCATTCGGTGTCTACACACTCCGGCGTTGCAGACTGGTGGGAAGCCTTTAAAGAGGGAGTCGATAAGAGGGATCTAAACATGCATCATCTTAAGTCAGTATCTTTCTGCCTCTGTTTAAAAAAGCCAGGCTCTCTGGATGGATGGATGGATGGATTAGATAGATAGATAGATAGATAGATAGATAGATAGATAGATAGATAGATAGATAGATAGATAGATAGATAGATAGATAGATAGATAGATAGATAGATAGATAGATAGATAGATAGATAGATAGATAGATAGATAGATAGATAGATAGATAGATCAGACAGACAGGCAGACAGACAAATAGATAGACAGATAGATAGATAGATAGATAGATAGATAGATAGATAGATAGATAGATAGATAGATAGATAGATAGATAGATAGATAGATAGATAGATAGATAGATCCTGACCACTGTATGAGTTATGAATTGCGGTGACATAAAAAAAGAAAAGTGATGCAAAATCATCAGTAAAAACTTTTATTCAAAGGCAAACATTGGCGTATATATCCACAAGGCTTACAACAAATGTATGCCGGCTTGTTCAATCAACCGGTTGGGTTAGCAAGAAATCCTCACAAAGTAGGCGAGATATTTGATGAATTTAACACAGATTAACTGGATCCTTCCTTCCAAATGAAGCTCAGGTTTTAATTTGAATGTAGAGATTTGCATTATTAAACGGGTGAAAAAGCATGATATGGCTGTGCATAAGAATTGTAACACAATAGGCTATGACTTGACTTGACCCGACTTGACAATAGGCTAAGTATTTTTTTGGATAGCAATATCTGCTGTAATAATTTCCTAATGATAAAGTCCACTGGCATCCTCATTTACATAGCATCCCCAGAAATATTGGACCCAAGCCCGCAGTAACAGACTCAAGCTGGTTCTAAACGGGAATTAAGCCAAACAGTCTCCAGCAGGACCAGTCAGATAAGATCACAAGGTTGTCATAATCAGAATGTGATATATCCCATGACAAAGAACAAAGCATGTGACAACCTACTTCACGTGTGTGTGTGTGTGTGTGTGTGTGTGTGTGTGTGTGTGTGTGTGTGTGTGTGTATATATATAACTTTGTTAAACGAAACAGTCAGTGGTAGAGAAAGTGCTCAACAAATAAGGAGCAAAATAATCCAGTGAGATGATTGCTTATGGCATGAAACAGGCTTTTATACTGTCTCATAAAGAATTTACTTGACTCACTGGATATATATATATATATATATATATATATATATATATATATATATAGATTGGATCGGATAGGATTAAGCAGGATGACCTTTTGTTTTGTTTTGCGACACCTCCGCTCAGTCATCCTGGGTCATCCTCTGCGTGGAGTTTGCATGTTCTCCCCGTGTCGGCGTGGGTTTCCTCCGGATGCTCCGGTTTCCTCCCACAGTCCAAAGACATGTAGGTCAGGTGAATCAGCTGTGCTACATCGTCCCTAGATGTGAATGTGTGGGCCCTGTGTGATGGCCTGGCAACCTGTCCACAGTGTCTCCCCGCCTGCCGCCCAGTGACTGCTGGGATAGGCTCCAGCATCCCCGCGACCCTGACAGCAGGATAAGTGGTTTGGATGATGGATGGATGGATGGATATACATATATATATAGATATATATATATAAAGTTTTTATGCGTCTCTTGTTTTCATTTTTATTCCGTAAACAGCTGTAACCAATAACACGCCTTGTGAGTCGACAATCTTGTGGTAGGAGATTTTATTTTCATTTTAATATTCTGTTTTAAAGTGCAAGATATCGAACTGGGGATAAATAACTGTAATTTACTCCTTACAACTGTTTGAAAATGCATGTCCTAGTCCACCATGATTTACACTGGTAAAGACTGCAGAGCAGAGACCCCCTCTCCCGAAGCCTGCCGTTCCCACCGTGCAGCGTTACGGAGGGCCCATGATGAGAGCGGCGACGAAGTGGTGCAAAACGCTGATAAATGTGGAGGAATCGGGTACAAATATGTATAGTCGGCTCACATTTTTTCATCATATATGCGCGCGCGGCAACAGATATTTCTAATAAGTGTTGATCAAATATTCAGCCCATTTGCTCACACGAGTTCATTTCTCTACAGGGGCGCTGCTCCTCTGGGGGAGCAATGCTCTGCTAAAACGTTATCAGCCGGGCCCCGGTGATAATTACATTAAATTACAACGAATAACTACATCACAATCAATTTGACAATGTTATACAACATGTTACATTTTCTAAATAGCCCTATTCAAGGCGTTAGTTATGTGTGCTCAGCCGTACGGTTACAAAACACCTGTCACCTCACAACACTCGAGAAACGCTGACGCATCTTAAACAGACGTTTTCTCGGTGTGAGCCCTGATATAGTAACACTAGAGCGGAAAGTACATTTTTATGCCTTCCGAGTTTCTTTTACTTGGCTGTAAGAGAGTAATCTATGTGATCTAAGGGGTCTGTGGCTATACTGCATTTCTGTGCAAAATGATAAGGTGGTCTGCCACTCACTTTGTCACATATTGTACTTTACACCTACTTAAGTAGTAAAGAGCCAGCACATATATATATATATACACACACACACACACACACACACACACACACACACACACACACACACACACACACACACACACACACACACACACACACCAGTGTTGTAGTACTCGAGTCCGACTCGAGTCCTGATTTTCAGGACTCATGACTCGACTTAGACCTGAGCACTGATGACTCGGACTTGGACTCGAGCATTGACTGCGTTCGGACTCAGACGTTGGAGATGAGGACTCGGACTTGTTAATTAATAAAGACTGTTTTTTTTGTTTTTGATAGTTTTTTTGTTTGGCTGTTGTGTTACAAAGCAACTAACCTCCCTTTGAAGTGGTGACAGCTGTGTCATCTTGTTTCATGTAGACCTTTTTTATTTGTACGTCGGCTTTTTTACGGTGCCAGAGTGGAGCACTGGAGCCCGTCTTGGAACTCGACTCAGACTCAACCTTGATGACTCGGACTCAGGTAATGGGGACTTGACTCGGACTCGACTAGGACTCTTCTTTGGGGACTCGGACTTGAACACCGGGGACTCGAGACTCGACTCGGACTCGAGGTTTAGTGACTCGACTACAACACTGACACACACACACTGATGATACAAATGATCCATGGGTATCAGGTTGACGTCCTGTGCCTCTCACATGCATCATCACATGTCAGTAGATGTCAGTAGAGTTTGCATGGGAGCGAATGGGTTTCATGAAGACATCCCCTTTCAGTGCAAGAACTCAGAAAAACCTTCCAATAGCAAACAGAAAACCACCCTGACACGGAGGTGATATAACATGCACTAAAAAAAAAACTATATAAATTACATTCCCATTGGGTTGCGAAGTGGTGGATCCTGTCATTTCTGGACCAAATAAAACATGAACTTTGCTCATATAAATTGCTGCGAGAGTAGAAAGAGGGAGATCATCACACCGGCTAAATGAGATTCAGAGGCTCAGCCATAGCTGGGCACAATGCCCACTTCAACAGAGATGAGAGCCAAGAAAGATTGGTAAAGGTCAGCGCTGCAAACTGGCAATAAAATGAAATATAGGCTTCATTCTGGACAAAACACCGAGATGTGGAGAACTCACAGAAAACTTGTACAAAAAAAAGACATGGACCTGCCTCGAACACTGGAAAATCCCATTTAACCAAGCTGCAGGCCTCTGAATTCATCCAAAAACCAAAGAGACAAGCGATGAAAATAAAACATTTATATATATACACACTATGGTTGAAATTTGTTTCATTAATTGTGGCTGGTTACAGTCCTCGCTGATAAGTGTAATTACCTGCATTTGACCTTAGCCATGCAAAGTGGATGCACACGTGATCTAATTTAATATATTTTGAAATACAAAGCATTTTACACCTCTGAAACGCCATCCATCCCAGCAGGTCTAGACGAATACAGCTAAAATGTTATCCCGGACTCGCAGTTAACCTTTTAATGAATGTAAATCAATTTTTCATGAATATTATTTGCTTTCATCGCTCACTACGGAGCCCAGGCCCAAATCAACTTTGCCAGGATGGAGACGCAGGCCTGCGTCTGCTCTGCTTTGCTCTGGAATCCATCTTCTTTTAGGATTAGATTATTCAGAACCAGCACCAGGAGCCAAAAGTTCCACCGACACATGAAAACATGATATCTTGTCCCAACACCTTTGCAGAATACCGTTCCCCCTAAGAAGTCATGAGTAACTTCCTGTCAAAGAGAGAGCACGATTTTTCTTTTTTTAGATCTCCCCCCTTTTCCTGCCCAAATGTATCCGGCCAATTACCCCACTCTTCCGAGCCGTCCCGGTCGCTGCTCCACCCCCTCTGCCGATCCGGGGAGGGCTGCAGACTACCACATGCCTCCTCCAATAAATGTGGAGTCGCCAGCTGCTTCTTTTCACCTGACAGTGAGGAATTTCACCAGGGGGACGTAGTGCAGGGGAGGATCACGCCATTCCCCTCAGTCCCCACCCCCTCCCCAAACAGGTGCCCTGACCGACCAGAGGAGGCGCTAGTGCAGAGACCTGGACACATACCCACATCCAGCTTCCCACCTGCAGACACGTCCAATTGTGTCTGTAGGGACGCCTGACCAAGCCGGCGGTAACACGGGGATTTGAACCACCGATCCCCGGTGTTGGTAGGCAACAGAATAGACCGCCACGCCACCCGGATGCCGTGAGAGCAGGTTTTTCATCAAGCGGAAGAGAAGGAGCTTTTTACCTGAAATTGAAGAGGTCACTTTTAATGTACCCAAAGCAGAGGTCCCTGAAGTTCTTTGCTGTACAACACAGCACACATGGCTGCTGTGCTACGCTGTAAACAGTCCTTCCGTTTATTGTCTATATATGAGCCCCTGTCATCACCAATGTAATGTCTGGTGCTGGGTATCCCTGCACTGGGGTTTGAGCTCTCCCTTTTTTCTTCTTCTTTTTTTCCCCCCTACATTGGAATCAGGAAATGAGAGAGAGAGAGAGATTTGCATTTTGTTTTACGGTGGATTTCCTCATTAGGGTGCCTGTCAGGGAGCCACAGCGCCGCTTTAACCACGCTGTGGCATGACCGACTGCGGCGCTGAACTTTTCACAACTACTTATTTTAGGCAGATTTCTTAAATAGCAGATAAAATTGTTTGTCCTCCTTCAGTCCACCAAGGGCCGAGGGATAGCGACTAAGTTCCTAAAGACTGGACCCTTGTTAACGGTATCCGTGTGAAAGGAGGAGCCGGGTCACGGTGTGAGAAGGGAAGGAGCAGGGGCAGAGGGAGAGTGACAGCGGACGGCGTGTTCGGGGGGTGGGTGGGGGGGTAAGCGAGCAGCTAATCTTTTAGTCCATTCCCCACTTGTCTCAACACATTTGCCTCTAGCTCGAAGCTTATCCCTGCAGATGTGTATCTGTCAACATAGAGTAAGCAGGGCAGCTGCAGCCCTTTTGGAGCACAGTGGTCCCCTTTACTGGATTATTCATACGCGGCGGTGTACAGCGCAGCACCATGGCCAGCACTCGGCAGCTTAGAGACGTTCTGCAGGGATAAGCTAAACCATCGGCAGCGAGGAGAGGGTATCCTTGAATGTAAAGCACCTTCCTCTGCCATACCTTGCCTTCTTCAGCTCAGCCATCTTATTCCGGCAGCTGATTATTCAGGCCCACAAGAGATGCGCCCATGCATTTCTTACAAGCTCCCTGTGCCTCAGGCTCCCGGATATCCCGGGGTTCATTTTCGCCAGGGTCCAATGTGTGCTCGTTTTTTGGAGATTTCACAACCGGATCCAACCCGACAGCGTTATTCCATTTTACTGTCAAAAGCACACACACACACACACACACACACAAAAACAATAAACAAAGCGGCACACCATCTTGGCTGACACACCAAATGAGAAATGCAGTTGTGGGCAGTGCGAGTGCTGCGTTTGTTTCTCCCATGCCAAGCGAGGGGCTGCTCGAGGAAGGCCTGCTTCACACGAGGCATTTCAGAAATGACTGACCGATGCGTTTTCTTTAGCATCCTGCACAAAATGGATATCATGGACTCAGCTGAGCAGAGACAAACGATTTTAATCCTGATTTTCCTTCCCTTTGAAAGCCAGACGGCACCATTTTGCCTTAATATTCATTTTGTTTGACGAGTTTAACGGTAGTCTACACACCTGCCGCGTTGGTACGGCTGCCTGATGATAACGGTTGGGTCTTTTAAAGACTCTTCCTTGCCACAGATGTTGCCCTATTGTGAATAATCTACCTATCTGTGTAAAACAGTGGACTTCAATGGAGCCTCCATACCAAAACGAGATGAACTGCTAAGCAAAGTCATATTCTGGCCACTAAAGATGTGGTTTCAGGCAAACATGCATTATTTTTCATCGTGATGTCATATGTTTAAAAGTTTTGCTGAACGGCGAGGCAAATTTGGCATAAGAAAGAAAGAAAAAAAAAGAGCCTGACGGCGATGGAAGTTTTCCCAGGTATCTTTGCTCATCTCCAGATGCTGTAACTCTACATATCCACCGTCGCATGAAACAGCACGGATCGAGGTTATTAGCCATAGTTTTGACAGCTCCTGCGCTGGCGGCCTTTCAAATAACCACCGTGGGGACGGCAGCGCCTCCGAGGAGCTGCGAGAACCCCCCAAAGGGTAGAACTTCTGATGCAAAGTGATAAATTAGTTAATTAAAGTGGATCAATTCCACGTGTTTGCGTTAGCAGCAGTGGTCAAACCCCATCTCTTCCCTTTCTGATGTGTCCTCCAGGGGGTACGTATCGTCAGCAGCTGAACAGCCAACCGGTATCTGAGCTAAACACAAGACGCCAAGGCAGGGAGAAAAAAACCAGTAGCTGTGGACTGACAAGGGGTGAAGATAGTGGCTGGTCTTCACGGTACCCTCAGCCGTCATCTGGCAGGGGTGTACAGGAGCCGGTGATAAGTTACCGGGGGCCGTGACCTCCGATACCCCGGGGTTTGCTGGGTGTAGATTTCTATTACTTCTCTGTATCTCTCAGTAACCCTTTCATCCATGCGCTGCGGTGTTATTTCATATAAAAGGTGTTATTCTCCACATGCTTCATGCCGGTGCTTTGCCCTCTCTCCCTCGCCATCCATGGCAGCGTCTGTGAGATAAATCACGTTCAGACCTGACTCCTGTGCTGCTGGGCTTGCTGTGTCTACTTTCACCCCGACACGTGCGCTTATACATGTTTTATGCCTCACCTCTGTTTCTACTTAAATCAGGGGAGACGTTTTTATGCTGATTTTCTCTCCGTTTCACTCCATCCCTGTACTGGGGGGGGGGGGGGTTAGGAGTACATCTATCACTATTTTACCATGGAGTGTGCCATTGTAACTCTAGTTGATGCTGGTTATTCCCAGGTCCCAGGTTGGTTATTCCCAGGTTATTCCCAGGTCTTGGTTGGTTACAAGGGGTGATCAGGCTTTTGCTGTTCCGAGCCCCCACACTACAGACCTCTCTTCCTCTGGAGCTAAGACAAACTAAGTGTCTAGCTTCTTTCAAATCTCGTTTTAAAGCTTTTCTTTTGATGAACGCTTTTACAAATGTTTGAGATTTGTTTTTATTTATATACTGTTTTAATTTTTACTCTTATTTTTGCCTTGTCTGTTTTTATTTGTTGTTTTTTTTGTGAAGCACTTTGTAGCATTGTTTTAGAGAAGTGTTATATAAATCAAATTATTGTTATTATTTCTGGGTGTGGATTCGCAGATGCCTTGCCATTCCAAGGAGGGTGGTAGGAATAAACTCAAGGGAACTTACTAAAGAGGATCCAATACATTTTTTTTTTTTTTACTGAGATCTCGGATATAGGGCGGCACAGTGGCGCAGTGGTTAGCGCGGTTGCCTCACAGCAAGAAGGTCCTGGGTTCGAGCCCCGGGGTAGTCCAACCTTGGTGGTCGTCCCGGATCGTCCTCTGTGTGGAGTTCGCATGTTCTCCCCGTGTCTGTGTGGGTTTCCTCTGGGGGCTCCAGTTTCCTCCCACAGTCCAAACACATGTAGGTCACATGAATCGGCCGTACTACATTGTCCCTAGGTAGGAATGTGTGTGTGTGTGTGTGTGTGTGTGTGTGTGTGTGTGTGTGTGTGTGTGTGTGTGAGCAAGCGGGCCTTGTGATGGCCTGGTAGCCTGTCCAGGGTGTCTCCCTGCCTGCCGCCCACTGAATGCTGGGATAGGTTCCAGCATCCCCGCAACCCTGGGAGTAGGATCAGCGGTTTGGATAATGATATTATTATTATTATTATTATTATTATTATTATACAAATTTTCTTTAACTCCATGCCATAATACAACATAATAACTGTGCCCATTCCTTGGGCCTCAGGTTTTGGGATGGGGTAGAAGTCTATTTGATGGATAGTGCCTTTCTTAGAATATGAGATGTTCCAAGTAGTGTGATCTTCTGTAATTCTTGTATTTTGATGTTGCCCGGGATCCGTTGGGTGTATTTCTCCATCCCTTTATTATTATTATTATTATTATTATTGTTATTAATGCTCACAGTAATTTGCATATGAAACTGATGGTTGTTTTGGGTCGTTATGCCTCTGCATTGTTTTTAAGGGTGGGGTACCTGCAGTCAGTTGAGATTTAAGGGGTCACTTGGATGAGTGATGAAGCCTTTCTCTCAGTAAACGTTGTGTCCAGATGAACCGACTCAACTTCCTGTGATTTCCTCACCTGGAGTATTGAGCATGCATCAAGACATCTCACCAGTTTGTTTTATTTTTAATTTCCATAATGTGGTATGTAGCAGCAAAGCAACATTTTAAACGCGCCATAAATGGAGTTCCTCGGTGGAATTGATCCATCTCGACTCTTTTACTTTATTACTGAACAATATTATAAGTTTTGAAGTGTTTTCTTTTCAACAGGCATTAACTGCTGTTGCTCTTTTCCAGCTGCGACGACAAAACACGATGAAGTCATGAGCTTCCCTTCCAAACCTGCAGCAACCCCGCGGCTTCCATAATGCACTTGCTCATTTCTCTCTAATATGCAATATGAAATATTTCACATTCTGCATTATTTCCATGTCTAAGGTTTTGATAGTGGATTACATGCTCAGAAACGGGTCTGCCACTTCCATTCATGCTCCGTGTTGCCTTTATTCCCATCCCTTCCTCTGATCCCGTGCACGCCACCGCCTCTCTCTCTTTCTTTCTTTCTTTCTTTTTCTTTTCTAATGCCAAACGTCATCCGCTGCTTCTACTTGCCAGAGTGTCTGAGGAGGAAGAGAAGAAAGGACGCTTGAACAGGAAGGAGTTCCCACTGCGGTGCGGGAGCGCTTTGGACTCCAGAAGAGGGCCGCTGATGAAACACCAGTCAGCGACACCAGACCCGGCCGGAGACACGAACCGCGTCGAACCTGAAAGCCCGTCTCCATCACACGTGGCCACGCCACATGGCTAATTAGCATGGCTAGCGACCTGGTCAGCTAACCTGTGAAATGTAGGCCCCGGCAACACTTGCTGGCCCTGCCACTGGTTTCCAAATCACAAATAAAAACCGGAACGCCTTTGTCCGCTGGGAGCGATACCGGTGACAGATTTTAACCCCCCCATCAGGTCGTACAGCACAGACATGCTACCTGCTGGTAGAGCAGCTAACTTCTAACTGGCACGCAACAAGACACGTGACAGAGTATCACAGTCCGTGCACGAGGACAGTAGATGACGTGTAGCGACAAGTTAAGACAACAGCCACTGGGTCACTCTGAGACATTTACAACAATCCATAAATTCATCATTCTTCTTCTTCTTTTTTATTTTTGTACGAGTGGCAGCTTGGTCTAAAGGGATGAATTGGGATGAATTGGGAATAGTGTTTAGTGCTTTGAACTAGGGATGCACAATGATATCGGCACGTCATCGATATCGGCCGAAAAAAGGCTTTAAAAAGAAATCGGCTGTTGGCTTCAGTCCGAGCTGCTGATGTGACGGGCCGATATAATGACGCGTTAATTATGCGCACGCGTGGGCGGGGCGGGGTTTTTATACCTGCTACACCAACTCTGTCTGTGTTGCATGTGGTTGCGTGCCAGCCGTGTTTTCTGAGGACTTTTTGGAGGGGGGAGGTACCCCTTTTTCTCCCCAATTGTACTTGGCCAATTACCCCACTTTCCGCGCAGCCCCGGTCGCTGCTTCACCCCCTCTGCTGATCCGGGAGGGCTGCAGACTACCACATGCCTCCTCCGATACATGTGGAGTCGCCAGCCGCTTCTTTTCACCTGACAGTGAGGAGTTTCGCCAGGGGGACGTAGCACGTGGGAGGATCATGCTATTCATCCCAGCCCCCCCCCAAACTGGCGCCCCAATCGACCAGAGGAGGCGCTAGTGCAGCGACCAGGACACATACCCACATCCGGCTTCCCGCCTGCAGACACGAGCAATTGTGTCTGTAGGGACACCCGACCAAGCCGGAGGTAACACGGGGATTCGAACCGCCGATATCCGTGTTGGTAGGCAGCGGAATACTACCCAGACGTCCCCTTTTCTACTACTCTGCACTACCCAGATGTCCCCTTTCTGAGGAGATTTCAAGTAGGCTACTATGTAAAATGGGTAAGTTAAGTGGCAAATGCTTTAAATGGTGCTGAGTTAACTAAATCATTTTAATTACGGGATCATGGATGTGCATCAATTTGACTGATTTTGTATCCCCCTCCCCCCCATTCTCTCCTCAATTGTAACATCCAATTACCCCACTCTTCCGACCCATCCCGGTCGCTGCTCCACCCCCTCTGCCGATCCAGGGAAGGCTGCAGACTACCACATGCCTCCTCCGGTACATGTGGAGTCGCCAGCCGCTTCTTTTCACCTGACAGTGAGGAGTTTCACCAGGGTGACGTAGCGCGTGGGAGGATCACGGTATTCACCAGATCCCCCTTCCCCCCGACTGACCAGAGAAGGCGCTAGTGCAGCGAACAGGACACATACCCACATCCGGTCTGCAGACACGGCCAATTGTGTCTGTAGGGATGCCCAACCAAGCCGGAGGTAACACGGGGATTTTGTATTTTAATGTGCAATGAAAAAAAAAAACCCCACAAGGTTGGATTGCTGCGTCACATTGCCTCTGGTACAATGAGGTATTTATTATAATCATATTTAAACAGATTGTTCTCGTTTTTTACACAGTTCTATGTAGTGTTTGGAGGGCCGTGTACCTGTGCATAGAGGGAAAAACAGACCAGCCGCGTTAAAATAAGATATCAGCAGCGCGGGTGTGGCTTTCGTGGTCAGTGTAGCAGCTTCACTTCAGTCCACTACAGGAGACCCCCCCCCCCGTTTTTTCCCCGATTGTACTTGGCCAATTTCCCCACTCTTCCGAGCCGTCCCGGTCACTGCTCCACCCCCTCTGCTGATCCCGGGAGGGCTGCAGACTACCACGTGCCTCCTCCGATACATGTGGAGTCGCCAGCCGCTTCTTTTCACCTGACAGTGAGGAGTTTCACCAGGGGGATGTAGCGCGTGGGAGGATCACGCGACTCCCAGTTTCCCCTACCCCCTGAACAGGCGCCTCGACCGACCAGAGGAGGCGCTAGTGCAGCGACCAGGACACATATCCACATCTGGCTTCCCACCCACAGCCACGGCCAACTGTGTCTGCAGGTACGCCCAACCAAGCCGGAGGTAACACGGGGATTCGAACCGGTGATCCCCATGTTGGTAGGCAACGGAATAGACCGCTACGCCACCCGGACGCCCACAGGAGACACTTGATGTTCTTTGCAATTAGGAGGGGGGGGAAATATTTGCATAGATATATCTGCATTGGCAATCGGCCAAAATGAGTTGGAGAACATCGGCATATCAGATTTTGGCAAAAATCCAATATCGTGCTTCCCTACTTTAAACACATCTTCTGGCCAAGAGGAGCAGGTTTCGATCAGAGTTGCTGCAACTTGAAGACTTCCTGTTGCACAGGGCTGCTGCACAAACAGGGGAGCTCAAACCTCAAGGTTTCCCACCTGCTCCGTGTATCATTTGCCCAATCCAAACCCGGTATGTACACACGAGCGGCAGCCGGGTCAGAAGTAATGGCGTCTATAGTCTACGGGTCAAAGTTCAGCAGCAGATTCGAGAGACTAGACAGGAAAGCTCTACTGAATCAGCTGCAAATCCATAACATACTTCCGCGTGTTTATGGCATCTGGACAAAACTCTCCGAGCTCGAGGGGCGTTTACAGTAACCGTGAAGTCAAATGTGTTTGTATAGCCTCGAGCGCGTGGCACCGCTGTTACGTCCGCAGCGTTTAGGTTGCAGAATTTTCCAGCAACATTTCTTTCTAAGATATTCTCACCGGGAAACATAACAGCTGCCTGAGTTTTAGCAGAACTCATAGAAGTTGCACAGACGTGGGGTAACGCATCACATGCAAGCTGAATGTTGGCAGCTGAAAGAGATGTAAGGAGATGTATACACTCAGACCACACCCCCACCCCACCCAGCGTTTAAAGCTAGCCCAGTGCAGAGGTATTGCTATGTTGGAGTTTTGTCAGAGCTCTTCTGTCACCATTCAAACTGCTGGATTTCAAACACTTAAGACAGAAAACGAGTCCTCTCAGGAAACGAAGGTATGAAGGAGAGTCGCGAGCTCCCCGCTGAGTTCTGGCCTCGTGATGGTCACTGACGGAAATTGATTTTATCATTTTCACATAACCGACAAATATCATCAGCGCGTCATCTGTGACATTTCTGACCCAGCAGCCAACATGCGTGTTGAAACAGTCCCAGCGGCTCACTGACATCAACAAGGCCCTATATGGGTCTGCATAGAGTCAGATTCTATTGAGAACAGAACACCGGAAGACAATTACAAGCTTGACTTGTTCAGAAATGTCCTGAAATGGGAAAACTGGAACAATGATGCTGAGACCTGCAGCATGCCCCCCCCCACCCCTCCAAATGTAGGATACTGTATCTACAAGGCTACACGGGCTAAACCATCACACTTGGTATTCCTTTGTCATGTCGGCTATCTATCACAGGGCTGTGACAGCAACTTCTGAAAGCACAACGACCCGACACCTGCAGTTGGGACAAAAGGCGATGCCTGTGACGGGATCGAACACCAGCTCATCACATTTCCACAAGCCATGCCAAGACGAGTGGCATCTGTTCCGACAAAGGAGCAGTTTTATAACGGTGCAGTAACTTCGATGCCGGACAGTCTCTCTCTCTCTCTCTCTCTCTCTCTCTCTCTCTCTCTCTCTCTCTCTCTCTCTCTCTCTCTATATATATATATATATATATATATATATATATATATGGGCGTCATCTGCGCACTGGCAGCCTTATTATACAGGGCGGTGGCTGCGCACGCATGTCCGAGTAGTGCGGGACGGTCCGCGGGGGGTTGAGCACACGGGGCTCGTCACGAAGGAGACGCCGGCGAGCGACGCCTGCAAGACATGGCTCGGCTCGGCTCGGCTCGGCTCGGACGGTCAGCAGCACAGCGGGCGCCCCTCACCCGCGTGTCTCCAGACCTCTCCGATCCGAACGAGCGCAGCCCGCGGACGCCAGCCGCACGCCGCGCATGTGGCGCGATCGCGGAGCGATTGCCAACATGACATAAACCACCCGACACACGCACACGCACACGCACAGCTATAAGTATACGTGCCTGACATAACCTCAAGTCCGACACCCCAAAAAAGAAAAAAAAGACAATGCCCTCTCACTGTGTGGACGATGAATCAACTGCAGTTATAACTTCTATTAACCCGTGAAATTCAGCGGTTTAAGGTGGCAGCAGCCATCCGTGCCAGCAGACGTAGTGGGGCTACTACGGGTCTACAAACCAGACTTGTGTAGTAGCCACATCGAGCCCTCGGTAAACAACGACGAGGCTCGCCGCACGGATGATAAATGGTTGGCACCCTGACGTGTCTGACCGTGGTCTGCCGCACGGACGCGACCGCCGTCGTCCGCAAAACTTACACGCACCCGCATTCTGCTTTCGGGTCACGGGGACCACATGGAAGCCGTGCAAGTTTCCGGCATTCCCCCACACGATCGGCTGAAACAGCTTAAAAAAACAGAAAACCCTCCTATTGTAGCCCTATAGAGGGGGGGGGTGAGCAAAATCCACGTTGAGGACGTGCGGGGAGGGGGGGGGGAGGAGGAGGAGGAGGGGGGGGGCTATCTTTGTGCTAAATATCTAAAGTTATGCGTGACATGGTGGAAATTATCTTTCACTTCACGCAGCCCGCCACACCACGCCCGACCGTGCGGCAGCAATACTCGGCACTCACCTTTAAAGACGCTCGCACAGAGGCTGTAAAGGATGAGGATCATGTGCTGCTTGACAATCATATTCTTCTCCTCTTCCTGGACACAAATATATATATATATATATATCTCTATATATATATATATGCTGTGGCACTCCACTCAACGTTTTCCTTTTCTTTTGTTATTTCTGTCTCTCTCCCCTTTCTGACCAGGATGGCTTTATCCAGGTAGTAGTAATCGTGCAGTTTTGAACAGAGTTACGTACGTACGCAGGCTCCTCGGCAGGGCTGGGAACTGGGCTGCTGCTACTGCTGCTGCTGCTGCTGCTGGTCTCTCCCTTTGGGCAGCGCCGGGGTCGTCGCTGTGCAGCAGCCGGACGGCAGAGATGCTCGCACGTCGAGAAAAGTGCGCTGTGGCTCCTGCCTCCCTTTATTGTTGCCTTTCTCTTTCACTCGCTGCACACAGAGCAGAGTCCCGCCCACGTCTTTTTTTTTCTTCTTTTTTTTTGGACTAATGAAGTCGCCTCGCCAATGGGAAACACCTACAAAAACACTTCCAATCTCCAGCAGAAACGGTCAAAATCGAGCTTTTCGACAAACGTTACTTTTTTTTAATACATATAAATATATATATATATATATACTGGTGTTCACTGCACACACCTGCGCCCCGCACTAAGCAGCCTTCACGCGTGAGGGATTATCCGCAGCCGAACGGATAGTCTCTGCCCGCGTGCGCTTGGTTTCTAAACGCGAGGTTGGCGACCCGCTCGGAGAGCCGGTGGTTGGACGTGCGTAAGGTCGGCAGTTGCGGCGCAGTCACCGGATGGGTTAAAGGGGCTGCCGAGCGTCGCCCTTCCTTCTGAAGGGGGCTGCCACGAGTGATGTACAAAAATGAGCGTGACCATCCACAACCGAGACAAGAGGGCAGAGCAATGGCCCCAGCCAGGGATCGTTTTCTAAACCCATAGTGAGGATTTTACACATGGTTTAACATGCTGCTGGGCGAATTTTGTCCAATTTTGCACACTACAGCCTTCCCCGGCGCTCCGGCTTGTGATGAAACCGCTGACATGGCCATATCACCTTAAAAGAGAAAATAAATAAATAAATAAAAAATTCTGCCCTGGAAGAGGAATCCCTCCTCTGTTGCTCTTCCTAAGGTTTCTCCCACCCCCCCCCCCCCCCTCTTGCGGAGTTTCTCTTCATCAGAGTGGAGGGTCTAAGGTTAGCGGGGTGTCGTATACTGTACTGATTGTAAAGCCCGTTGGGCTGTCTTAATACTTACTATCTGTTTCCTTAATCAGGAGGTCAAAGGGAACACGAGTTTTGATGATCATATAGACTATAGATGCAGTGTTTTCCAGTGCCACGTGTTTCTAAATAGCCCGATCAGAACGGGTCAAATTAGGACTGCTAGCAGTGACGTATACTCAGTGGTGGCTGGCCAGTACAGGGCGCTGGGGCGCCGCCCCCAGTCAAACATCAAGAGATTAAAATCTACTTAAACATCCACCCATCCATCCATTATCTGAACCACTTATCCTGCTCTCAGGGTCACGGGGATGCTGGAGCCTATCTACTTAAACATGTTAAATACAATTTAGCTGTATAATGCAAAAAATTATGAAACAAAAGTGTTTTTCAGTCTGTGGGCGCCTGTCAGCAGCCATTAAATATTGGTTCCAAATGGTATTTGGTTGGGGCAGCACAGTGGCGCAGTGGTTACCGTGGTCGCCTGACAGCAAGAAGGTCCTGGGTTCGAGCCCCGAGGTAGTCCAACCTTGGGGGTAGTCCTCTGTGTGGAGTTTGCATGGTCTCCCTGTGTCTGTGTGGGTTTCCTCCGGGGACTCCGGTTACCTCCCACAGTCCAAAGACATGTAGGGCAGGTGAATCAGCCATACTAAATTGCCCCTTGGTATGAGTGTGTGTGTGTGTGTGTGTGTGTGTGTGTGTGTGTGTGTGTGTGTGTGTGTGTGTGTGTGTCTCGGCCCTGTTGGCCGTGTGTGATGGCTTGGCGGCCTGTCCAGAGGGTCTCCCCGCTTTCCGCCCAATGACTGCTGGGATAGGCTCCAGCGACCCTGAGAGCAGGATAAGCGGTTCAGATAATGGATGGATGGTATTTGGTTGATTTCTGTCTGAGGGGCACCGGCCAAACGATACCTTATGTAAGCCCTCAAACTTTTGGCGAGCAGGTGACCTGAGGCTGCACTCTAATTGGTTTCTTCGGATTTTCTATGGGGCGCACATGGAAAACACTCCCACACTCCCACTTTTATTGGCAGCGAATTGGTATTGTTTTAATGTTTTTTGATCTAATGTGATTGGACTATTCAAGTGGCTGTCAATCACATTCACACCCAACACGGCGCCTCGTCTCGACTGTCAATCCTCCACCGTCTACGAACTCAGATAAAATCTATAGTCAAGGCTCAGCATTTTCGGTTTATACTGATTTTCACCGAAAAATACCCAGATTTTTTAAAAGGAGCAGATCGGTTTAAACTGATTTTCACGCAGATATTATGTTTCCATGGATCCAAGAGTTGTTCCTGTTCGTGTGAGGTTATGTAACAGTGTCCTCTTGTGGGGAAATTCGGCATGCTGGATGGCTTTCAAAAATAAAACCGAAAACGCTGAGCCTTGTCTATAGGCTACATTGTCCTTCTTAATAACTCTGTGACTATGTAGACATTAAAGCAGCTGTCAGGTGTGCTGCGCCAAGGTAAATTGCACCCCCCCCCAAATTTTTTTTAGCACCAGCCGCCACTTAATTGTATACTCATGCCTTTGCATGCTGCAGCTCCTCTTTTTCACCTGGGTCATGCACATCCCCAATCCCCATGGAGTAATTGTTGCCTCTATGAACTGTAAGGCTCAAATGATCCTTTTTCACATACAGTCTCTATACAGCTCAATTATAATTCAGAGCAGAACTTTACAAAGCCAATTACCACTAAAGTGGTGGAAAGGAATCGATCCCATGTGTCCTGAAGGTCAATTCCTTGTCATTTCATCAGATCTTTGAGAGCAGAATTCTTCTCATGCGCCATGAAAACAAAAGGAATTGATTGACCATATGGGTTCAGCAGAACAGGATTAGCTCCAATGCTGACACGTGTAATGCAGAACAGTATGTGGTCCTTGTGGCTAGCTTGCAGCATGGTCAAAATTTGTACAGCAAATGTAGCGCCTGTCACATTTTAGCCCCCTTCACCGGTGGTTTCATAAACAATAAGGTTCTAGTTCATCAATCTTAACCTTGTGCAAATATCCCACATTAAACAAGCTAACCAGTTATAGGGTGATTGACTGTGAGTAATTAATCTATTGTAATATAAACAGCATTCTGGATGATTTGCTATGCCCCTTTGTTGGTTATCTAACTTGCTTTTTTTATGGTTGGCTCATAACTACTGTGTTGGAGAGGCATCGTTGAATTTCCTGCAGGGATGAGAAATAAATGCAAGCTTTGTAATCATCATAAAATGATGCAGACTAATAATTGACCAAGCCTATTGTGTGTGACAACATTCTTCCCGTGTAAGCTAAATTACCTCAAATGATTGTGTTTAAAACATGGTATCTCCCTCTAGATCAGCATCATCGTTAGCGCCTCCTGCAAATCAAATAGTGCAGTCAGCCGAGCCAAAAATACTGGGACCCATTTTACTCAAGGATGGTTCTGGATGACACATTATTCTGAAGGCAGACTTTTTTTGTGTGTGTGTGTGTGTGTGTGTGTGTGTGTGTGTGTGTGTGTGTGTGTGTGTGTGTGTGTGTGTAAGTATTTCATTAACATTCAAGTCATGATGAAGTTCGGATGGTGAAATGCAGATTGATACAGGACTGATGAGTTTTGATGGCTCATTTTGTAAACACAACTTTGATCGTGTGAGCAAGGGCTTGAGAATTGCCATGTTGCAATTTCTCGAATATGAATATTGATTCTGTCCTTGTGAGATCTAGCCTTGCTTGAAGCGGCTGTGCATATGGAATAGGGGGACCACCCTTCAGCCGGAGGGTCTGGGCTCCAGCCCCTGGGTGTGCAAGCAGGTGTCCTTGAACAAGACACAAAACCCGCACCAGCTTCAACGGCAGTGTGGTGAAGCTGATTCCATCCTCTTGACCTCCCGATGGAGCAGAGTGAGCAGAAAATAAATTGTCGCATTATTCCATTATTTTCTTACTACAGTGCTCATTGTTTTGTGTTTATCCTATTTAACAGCGGCTATTACATTCTTTTCAGGGTTGCAGGGGGCTGAAGTCTCTCCCAGAAGGCACTCGGCGGAAAGAAGGGAGATGCACCGGACCAGTTGCCAGTCCATTGCACGGTCCATACATACACTCACCGGCCACTTTATTAGGCACACCTGTCCAACTGCTCGTTAACGCAAATTTCTAGCCAATCACATGGCAGCAACTCAATGCATTTAGGCATGTAGACATGGTCAAGACGATCTGCTGCAGTTCAAACCGAGCATCAGAATGGGGAAGAAAGGTGATTTAAGTGACTTTGAACGTGGCATGGTTGTTGGTGCCAGACGGGCTGGTCTGAGTATTTCAGAAACTGCTGATCTACTGGGATTTTCACGCACAACCATCTCTAGGGTTTACAGAGAATGGTCCGAAAAGAGAAAATATCCAGTGAGTGGCAGTTCTGTGGGCGAAAATGCCTTGTTGATGCCAGAGGTCAGAGGAGAATGGCCAGACTGGTTCGAGCTGATAGAAAGGCAACAGTAACTCAAATAACCACTCATTACAACCGAGGTATGCAGAAGAGCATCTCTGAACGCACAACACGTCGAACCTTGAGGCAGATGGGCTACAGCAGCAGAAGACCACACCGGGTGCCACTCCTGTCAGCTAGGAACAGGAAACTGAGGCTACAATTCGCACAGGCTCACCAAAATTGGACAATAGAAGATTGGAAAAATGTTGCCTGGTCTGATGAGTCTCGATTTTTGCTGCGACATTCGGATGGTAGGGTCAGAATTTGGCGTCAACAACATGAAAGCATGGATCCATCCTGCCTTGTATCAACGGTTCAGGCTGCTGGTGGTGGTGTAATGGTGTGGGGGATATTTTCTTGGCACACTTTGGGCCCCTTAGTACCAATTGAGCATCGTGTCAACGCCACAGCCTACCTGAGTATTGTTGCTGACCATGTCCATCCCTTTATGACCACAGTGTTCCCATCTTCTGATGGCTACTTCCAGCAGGATAACGCGCCATGTCATAAAGCTCGAATCATCTCAGACTGGTTTCTTGAACATGACAATGAGTTCACTGTACTCAAATGGCCTCCACAGCCACCAGATCTCAATCCAATAGAGCACCTTTGGGATGTGGTGGACCGGGAGAGTCGCATCATGGATGTGCAGCCGACAAAACTGCAGCAACTGCATGATGCTATCATGTCAATATGGACCAAACTCTCTGAGGAATGTTTCCAGTACCTTGTTGAATCTATGCCACGAAGGATTAAGGCAGTTCTGAAGGCAAAAGGGGGTCCAACCCGGTACTAGCAAGGTGTACCTAATAAAGTGGCCAGTGAGTGTATAGTCACTGACGCACCATTCACATTCATAGGCAATTCAGAGACTCCCATTCACTTGATATGCATATCTTTGGACTGTAGGAGGAGACTGGAATACCCGGAGGAAACCTACACAAACACAGGGAGATCAAGCAAACTCCACACAGATGGGCTGGAATTGAACCCAGGACCCCTCTAGCTGTGAGGCGATGCGATCGCTAACCGCTCAGCAATCATACCACCCACTGATATATCAAATCAAAAATATCTTGTTGCATCAACCATGCAAAGCCGTGTGCTGTGTTATACTGTGTACTTGTTTTTCAGTCTTTGTATACTGTTGGTTACATTAACTAATACGGCATAGACCTGCAGTAGGTTGTAGCAGTGGGGGCTACACTGCTACCCGCCGTTATGTCACAAATGATATCGTGATCCATTGCAAGCTTGCATAAAGTCCAATGAGTCTTCATCAAAGTGTCATATATAACAACTACGAAGCCTGCGCTCAGTTATAGATGTTATTTTGTAGACCAGAGTGCATTTGAAGTGCTACCAGTAAAAGAATGGCCCATACTAAATGAGGGAAATAACACTGGGTCCATCCGTGGGATTATGGAAGAACTCAAATGTGAAGTATGCCAAAAGGACCATCTACTCTTTGACTGAAGCGCTGGTTTGCAAAGCTCTTACTACCTCAGCTGGACCCAGCAGATGCATTTTTTGAATTGCTCTGAAGCAGGGATGACTAAACCCCGTCGGAGACCAAATTCAAAATAGAAGCTTCAAACCAAGGTTTCGTTTGTAAGGCCCCATAACAGAGGAGAATAATGACAACTGTCCTATAATATTCCTTTACAGGGTAGCCGCGGTTACAAGCACTGAATCCATACAGTAGAGACTCTTTTCATAGCATTTTTTAGATCTCCCATTACTATATAGTTCTTTGAAAAAGGTAACAAACACAGTGTATGAAACATTGTGTGACCGATAAATACAAGCTTCTGTGTATGTAGCACAAAGATTCAGTAATAAACCCCAAAATAATAATCCATCCATCCATCTATTATCTGAACTACTTATCCTGCCCTCAGGGATGCTGGAGCCTATCCCAGCAGTCATTGGGCGGCGGGCGGGGAGACACCCTGGACAGGCCGCCAGGCCAGCACAGGGCCGAGACACACACACACACACACACACACACACACACACACACACACACACACACACACACACACACACACACACACACACACACACACCATGCCTAACCCTTACCCTAACCTAAACCTAATTCTAACCATAACCCCAAAACCTAACCCTAAAATATACCCTTTTCCTTGTGAGGACCTCTGAAATGTCCACACAAGGTAGGTGCTGTCAGGTTTTGCTATCCTAATGAGGACATTTGGTCCACATAATGACAGCTAAATATGTACACACACACGTACACACACACACACACACACACCCATTCATACCTAGGGACAATTCAGTACAGCCAATTCACCTGCCCTACATGTCTTTGGACTGTGGGAGGAAACCCATACAGACACGGGGAAAACATGCAAGCTCCACACAGAGGACGGCCCGGGATGACCCACCAAGGTTGGACTACCCTGGGGCTCAAACCCAGCACCTTCTTGCTGTGAGGCGACCGTGCTAACCACTGCCCCACCGTGCCGCCCAAAATAATAATCACAATGTGCATATTGATATCAAATTTATAAATTCAACCACACTTTTCTCCCAGGCTTACTTTTCAGAGCATCTCAGGCTTAACTCCCATGAAAATCAGAAAATAAAGGAAATGAAACACCAACTTTGACCTCTTTTATATCCCCCTGCATGTCAGTGATTTTTTGGGTATTTATTGGGGAATTTTTGTTTTTCTTTTCTTTTTTTTTTCTTCAGAAATGTAGCCTCGGGGTACAGCCTTCACTTCACTAATACAAAGAACTAATTGTCCATGCGTCATATCTCTTCAACTCTGCACCCTCAGGCAACAAACACCAGTCTCTTGGACCTCACAACCCTTTTTTTGCCAGCGAACAATACAATGAGGTGTTGAAGTTGCTTTAATGTTAAACATACAGAATTAATGCAAGAATCTCCCCAGAAATGCATGTCCTACTGTTTGAAGCATGAGTAGCTGGATGCAAAATAATGGCCCCGGTTCAGGTTTGCTGGCAGCATATTCATTAATACAACACCTAATTGATGAAGTAATGTTTGGTGGGTGAGAGGACCCAAACCAGACAAAGCTCCTTCTGACAGGGAGACAGACTGCTGAGCCTGACAGCAGTGACAAGGTGGGTACCAGGATCAGGTTTGAGAGGTGGTGAAACGTAAGTGTATGCCCTGCATGCAAATTAAAAAAAGAAAAGAAAAGAAAGAAAGTCCGGAGGAAACCATGGACTAAAAACTTAGAGCAGAAAAACCCATGCACGGTTCATGGGCTGCACAGACGAGAGTCGGGCAGTTAATGATAGGGGCAGGCTATGTTGGGGGAAAATGCAGTTGCTTTGTTTCTGCTGTCCGGGCTCTCGTTCTCACTTTACTGTCCTCCCTTTCATTGAGAAGTTGAGTGACAGCTGAAGAAGAGGCTTGTGGTGGAAACAAAGACCATTTTTTCCCCCTGTGATGTAATTTGATGCAATCATTTGCGTGATGGTTTGTTGATGGTTGTTCAGTGCGTACAAGTACTTTGATTTCACAATATCCTGGACCTTATTAGAGCACAGCAGCTGTTGCCAGTGTGCTTGCCATTATTTCCCCTTGAAATAAAAGTTTTTTAAAAATGAGTTTGCTGTAATGCTGTCTCTGATAAAGCACTTCTCTTTGTCATATTTCATTGAATAAATGTTCTGGATATATCCTTGGTGTTTTACTACCCAAAAGTAAGTAATGATGGCAGTATTGAAGGGAGGCCCTAGAGTGCACAAAATCATCCAGAAAATCAGCATGAACTCTGTGTTACCCCACACACGTCCTCCATAGCACATTGCAAAACCAATGCATTCATTGCATATAATTATTAAGTAGTTTGTCACAGAATAATTCTGTGACTGATTTCTACGCTGAGGCTTTCTTCAGTATAATGATGATTATACTCCATCCATCCATTATCCAAGCCGCTTATCCCAACCGGGGTCGCGGGGATGCTGGAGCCTATCCCAGCAGTCATTGGGCGACAGGCGGGGAGACACCCTGTACAGGCCGCCAGTCCATCAGAGGGCTGACACACACACACACACATTCACACCCAGGGACAATTTAGTATGGCCGATTCACCTGACCTGCATGTCTGGACTGTGGGAGGAAACAGGCGTACCCGGTGGAAACCCACGCAGACACGGGGAGAACATGCAAACTCCACACAGAGGACGACCCAGGTTGACCCCCAAGGTTGGACAACCCCGGGGCTCAAACCCAGGACCTTCTTGCTGTGAGGTGACTGTGCTAACCACTGTGCCACTGTGCCGCCCAGTGAATATATTATCACAAAGTTCAAAATGATCCATTTCCTACCTTTTATATAATAATAATATCACTTAGGTCCAGCAAAGTGAGGGGCAGATGGGTGTGATGGACTAGTGTTTGGGTATTCTCATCAGTATCAGCATAAAAGCCACTACATCCCCTGCCAGAAATAAGCAACAAAAGTTTGCTTTGCAGTAGCCAAGCCTTGAGGTTTTGAACATTTTCAAGGTGACAAGAAGAAGAGGCTTTGTAACGGTGTCCAAGATTGGACACTGATGAGGACAGTGAGATGTTTGGACTATCAATGGTAACACGGGTTAAGCGGAATAGCTGGACCTGGTTTGGGGAACAAACAAGGAGCGCCTCAGTTTAGCTGGAGGAAAAGCTGATTCATCCAGCCCTCCATCACATCAAGGCAGTGTTCAAATGGGAAAGGACAACAGATAAGTGAGGTTTTTTTGGGGGGGGGGGGGTTTCTACTTCTGCAGGGCATAAGAGTAGAAAGACTTTTACAGAGAAAACTCATATGTGGCAGCAGGGAAGAATGTACTAAGGAAATGGCTTAAGGACTGACCCTCATGGGATCCACATGTGACAAGGTGAACCTACGTAGGTTTTGTAACCCTGTCACCAAAACACACTCCACACTACCTAACATGTATGGTCGTCAGTAGGCCATTAGTGTTCCTGAGCAAAGCCGTCTCAGTGCTTTGGGCACATCATTACACACCAACCTGGAACTTCTCATCCACGTTATCATGTGTGAGACGCACCTCTAGCTGGGTAATAACAACCCTTACAGCACTTCGGACAGGAATAGGAACTGGATGTTGGCTTTCATTTGACCATTTTTTTCTCTTCTAATCATGCAATGGGGTGAGAATACAAACCCCAAAAAAACTGAAGGCAGGACCAACAAGATAAATTACATACGAACCTATCAAAGAAAGTGTACAAAGAAAAAAACAGGATAGACATATGTATTGACAGCAGAGGCCCGTAGGAGGCAGATATGTAACATGTCAACATAAATGTAGTCAGTGTGAAGGTGTCTGAAATATATGTTTATGGGAGAGTCACAAACATCCAATACATGTGTGCATGTTGTGAATGGGTTTATTTAGTTCGAGATGTAGTGTGTGTGTGTGTAGGGGAGGGGGGGGCGGCGGGGTTGTGGAGTATAGAGGTATGGAAAGAAGCCCCTAGGCATGACCCTGACTGGAGCTCCCGCACCAGTGCCCCAGCCATATGGCAGGGAGCCCGGCATGGAGGCATCACAGGGAGGTAAAGGGAAGTCGAGACTACTCCAAACTGGGACAGCTCCCAGTCCTTCAGGTGGGAGCTGTCCAACGTTGGGCCTAAAGGCTGGAATACTTGAAAAGGGGGTTAGTGCAATTTAGTAATGTTACCTTCTGGCAGGTAGTGGTTCATTCATCACTGAGCTGAGAACAGGGAGGCAGGACTTTCATATGTAAAAGGGTTCATTTTGTTCATGATTTTCTCAACATTATCAAAGCGAAAATTATCAACCAGTTTTGAAGCCGAGGAGAAGTATGGGATTACTAGGTAGAGGATCAACAGTAAGAACGTCAGATAACAAAAGAATGATTTGCAGATGTTTCATTTTTATTTGCTCTGAAAATGCCAATAAAGAATCTCCTGGTGCCCATTGGGCTTACTTTGTAAAGACTTCAGCTTTATTAGATGATCAACAGTGATCATAAATATATCAACTCAGTGCTACTGAGTTGATATAACTGTATTCATGATCGTGGAAGAGATATGTGATCTTGCCTCTTGATTGGACTTTTAGCTGGGATTTAGGTGGGTTTAAAAGGCTATTCAATTTAATTTTACATTGTTCAGGAGTGAACCGGGGACTGGGAAACTCAAGTTTATGTTGCAGATACACACCTAATGCTTTGGCTTTGACCTACGTAGGAAGACCTGGTAGAACCCTCAAGTCCACTGAGCTAGCCTTGTAGCTAGACACAGCCAGATCTCTCTGAGTCAAGGATGATCAGGTCAAGTATGTGCACCTCTGTTGTGAGCGGGGACATTGACATATTATTTTAGGTCAAGGAAGTCAAATCAGACACTCGGCTGCAGTGTCATGAGGGGGTTGTGGTGGATGACAAGGATCATCAAGGATGATCAAGGATGACAGGAGTGGTTGATGTGGCGGTGTAGAGATCATTTGCTTCAGGGGTGAAGGAAGGGTTGGTTGGAGGGGGGGCGACAAATAAGAAACAGAATCACGGAAAATGGAAGTTTGCATTTCAGGGCAAGGCACTCAAAGGTAGAGAGTTAAGGCAGAGGCAGGAGGGATAATTTTAGTTCGGCTCAGAGAGGGACGGCTAGGCCATCATGACAGGCAATGCTGCAGGCGATCTCCAGGTACTTAAAGCCAGGAGGAGATGGCTTCGTTACTGACGGCTCAAGAAATGAGGGTGAAAACGCTGTTCAGGGATGCATGGTGTGCAATTATAACAGCACAGAGCAGGGGTCAGCATCCTTTGGATGTCCCATGCCACTTAAAAAAAAAAATCACAGACCCGACTGCCAGTTCATTTTCATAATGAGCATTTATCTATTTAGTCTAGACCGTGCATGCCAAAACATCTGCGCTGCGCTGCGCACGCACGCACGCACGCACGCACGCACACACACACACAACTTGTACAAATGTATGAAAATTATTAGGGCAAAAAAAAGAAAATTAATTCAATCTTACTGATTTAGTGTGACCCTTGTTTGTTGCTATATCTGGTGACCACTGCTAGACGTAGAACGTTGTTTACAGCCACACTCAAGAGCCACACTGAATGCAAGAGTTTGCTGGTTTAAATTTTCGGCCATGTCTGTAATACACCTCTCCACAGATCTCGCAGAAACGGGCATTTCTTTGATGCTGCTGATGATTGTGTCTTTGCTTGGTAACCCATCAAACATGACCTCCGAACTGCTGAGGGAATCAAGAACACTTTGTCATTTCACCTCATGTACTTGCGCACATGAAGTGGAAGAAAATGCCATCTCCCCCAGCCCACAGCAGTACAACATACGGACAAAAACACATTCAAGAACTACAAGAACACACATATTCAAACTAACACATATATCCAAACCAAAAAATAAATAATAAAAAAAATCACTGTCTAAGGACACAAACGCCAGTCAGGATGACTGTCGGAACCACCGGTCCGCATGGGCTAGCAGTTAGCCTAGCCTGCTCCGATTATAATAATAATAATAATAATAATAATAAATTAAACTTATATAGCGCTTCTCTAACACTCAAAGTCGCTTTACAATACGGTGGTGAAACAATAAACATAGCACAAACATACAGGGGTGGATGGGAAGAGGGTGCTACAAGGCAGCAACACACGACGCCAGCAGTACTCTCCAACTTAAACACGTACAAAAGGGCAAGAAAACCAAAAAACAACAGCACTGTGGATGTTGATTTTCTATAGGGGTTTACTCCCGTAACCTATTCCTCTCCCGAGGTATCCACTAGGCAGTGGCACTGTTTAACCCATAGCTAGGGGCTGGTTTGTGGGCATCAGGGAATATCCACGTACCACACGTCTAGGGGCCAGACCTCCTCCGAGTCCCTTGTAATTCAGCCAGGGTCCAAGGTGTACCCAGTTACCGTGTGTCGCCACGAGGAGGCACTACATAGGGCTTGCTGTTGGAGAGGTTATGTACTGGCAGGGAGAGAATTAAGTGCTCGGCTCTCCTGTTTGCATTTCTGCTAGCGAGCGGTGAAGATTGAGAGTGAGACGTGACAGACACACAACACTGCACCAACACACTAGACGCTTCACAACAACCCCACTTCTTACACAAGAATGTCAGACAGATTATGCGTCCTGTTAGACCACCGTCCGTCTCTCCTCCACGGGCGCAGCTCCAGGCAAGGGCCGTGGTCCCTGTGGCAACAAGATGAAGCAGACCAAACTCTCCCAGCTGATCCAGCGCCAGCTCTCCTGGCAAGACACACTTGACACACCTCCCCGCACTTTACACGATGACATCAAAAACACCAGTCAATGCCAGGTGAGGCCGCCACCAGACCGCCCTTGGTGTTATCAGAACTGCTGGTCTGCATGGGCTAGCAGTTAGCTTAGCCTGCCCTGCTTCCACGTCCTGTCAGACCGCCTTCGGTGTTACCTCCTCAGGTGCAGCTCCGGGCAAGGCCGTGGTCCCTAGGCCCACAGGGCAGCAGACCAAGCTCTCGCAGCCGATCCAGCGCCAGCTTCCCCAGCCAACAAAAAAAGACAAAAATTTAGATGCAGACGTGGACAAAGACACTGCACCGATGGCACTGGGTGAGGCCACCGCAAATGTGAGTTCGCGCTGCCATCTTCCCACACTGGAAGCGGACAACGGTAAGCCTCCTTTTTAAACTCTCCATCGGAGAATGGCTTCCCGTGTTAAGCAATGCACTGTACGACTTTATAGCTGCCCCCTGTAGCTTGGTTTTTGGGTGGCACATCGGGTTGTAAACACGCTGCTTTGCATCCTGTACTGGGCCACTGCCCTCTTGATTGAGTCACCTTTATCAGCCTTATCTTTGAAGTTTTCCTCATGCCTTGTTGCAAAAGGACATTTTACACTTTAAGTTCAACATACAACATTTTCACAGCAGAGTGCATACAACTCTGTCCTTTTGTGAAATAAAGCCAAATTCGTTTGTCCAAGACAGCTGAAAGAGGTGATTATTAGACAAACTACTTTTCTTTTTTTTTTTGCTTCTGCCTTTGTCAGTTGTTCTTGACAGCAAAATAAGAAAGCTAGCTAGCTATGCTACGTTGTCACTACCGCTGTAATGCTGCATTTGTGCGCAGATCAGAGGGAGGGGGAGGATGGGGGGATGATAGACCACTTCAGTCTGCACTGAACCTGCAGGATAACTTTCCCTTAAGCTCAAACTGTGAGGCTTTTGGCTTTTCCTCATATATCTATAGCACTCAGCCCTAATGGATAGTTCTCCTGTTGAGTCCTTGTTTGAAACTGAGCTTGACAATGACATTAGGAAAATTGTAACAGTGATTGACACATAGAAACATAATGTTAGCAGGAATTTATCACTACGCTAGCATTGGCTAGTACAAAAACATGCTAGATGCTAACATTACACATCCGGATTTCACCTTCGTAATTGTGGATGCAAATTGAAACGTAAAGTTTGAAGCCCTTCTCATTTTTGGTAACTGACGTATGGCATGCTTCTTGGATAATGTGACTAACGTCATTAACCATGAGTTTGGGTAGATCTTGAAGAGGCCGAGTAAAAAACGCCACTGCTTCGCTGTTGTTGTCAGTTGTCCGTATCACTTCCAGCGCTGCCTGGAAATGATCGAGCTGCCCAAGTCAGAATGCAGAAGAGAGTGTGCATATAGACTATTGTGTGCACTCTCCAGCTGTCAAAAACAATGCTGTATGTTGAGACTAATTATTTCAATATTATCTTTAAATCGAATTGTTCGTTTTGTTCACCATTAGGCTATATTTTATATCAAAATATTTTTATCAAAAAATTATATTAAAAATATATTTTATTATTGAATTGCTCCTTGTGCCCGTGTTAATGACCTCACGTACCACCATAGGCACACGTGTCATAGGTTGCCGACCCCTGGCATAGAGGGATACATTTATATAAAAAAAGAATTAAAAAAACAACTGGTGTCTTAACAGCCCAGTCTCACAGAGAAAATATTTGTATACAACTAATTTGCAGGCCTCAAAATACATTGACTGCCAATGTTGTGACAGATGCATACAATGCTTTTCAAGGTATCAGTGAATTAGGACATCTGCTCAGATGTACCATCAACCCTGATTCACTGTACTCTCAACATAGATTCTCAACCCAGATCTTTGCTCTGATTTTAACCACACCAAACCCACACATAAACTCAACCATCTCTATTTCAACACTGAAACATACAATAACCTTTGTAACCTTACACCTAAGCTTAGCCGCCTAGCAAATCTGATGATCTGAGTAGATTTCCTAAACTCCAGCCTCATTCAGCGAAACATTGACATTTGTATTGAATGCATGTCAGAGAATGTGATTTGAGAATATGATTTGAAAACTTTGTTGGATTTTGTCGGTTTGGGAACCACTGGTAACATGTAAAACTTGCCTGATTCTGCACATTTACATGAGTTACAGCATGGCACATGGCAATAGCAGTTCGCTTTAGGTATCCAACCCTGTGCGTCACGTGATAGCAAAATGTCCGTTGTGTGAAAAGGGTCAATTGACCTTAATACCGTCCTAACTGCTGCAAATATAAAAGTCTGTTTGAATTTACATGCTTTTAAGTTCAGTGGCAAAAGGGTGGTAGCAAAGACCACCCCAGTTTACACTGAGTCATCATAATACTACTCAGGTAGTTAAATTTATTCAAGATGACATCATGACCAAAACCAAGATCACATCAACTGTGCAAACAAATTATATATACTATATCTATCTTATATACCTGTATACTGTCGCTACCTTCTGCCGACAGCAAAGGAAAATCTTGAATGTTTTCAAAGTCTCCCTTTGTTGCTCTCCCTCTTATTCCATTTATCCATCTATCCATACTCTTGAGTTATTTCAAACTTGGGCTAGACAGATGTAGCTGAAAGAGCGCGTCAACCTGAGTCAAATACATCAGCATGGTCTGATGTGCAGTGGAAGTGGTGTCCAGGATACGCAGCACAGTGCATTATATATTGCATCACGACATTAACAAGCCAGATCCTTCGGATGGTTTATTAAACAGAAATGGAAGGTTAAATAAACACGGGGACACGACGAGCTTTCCTCTCTTCCTTTTTTTTTTTTCATTAAGTAATTAAAAAAAAGTTACATTGTGATGCTGGTCGCATGGCTCGGGTCCTGGGCTTTTCCGGTGGGGTCTGGACACTGCTTGGCATCGTGCACATCATATTCTGCATACATTTTATAATTCCATTATAATTCTGTTATCCTCTTTCAATGCTGTATTGTGTAAATTGTGTAAACAACATCCATTCTGTCCGTCTTGGGAGAGAGATCCCTCCTCTGTTGCTCTCTGAGGTTTCTTCCTTTTTTTCTCCCTGTTAAAGGTTTTTTTTTTTTTTTTTTTTTTAGGGAGTTGTTCCTTATCCGATGCGAGGGTCTAAGGACAGGATGTTGTGTTGCTGTAAAGCCCACTGAGGCAAATTTGTAATGTGTGATATTGGGTTATACAAGTAAAAGTGACTTGACTTGTTGTTTTTAATGAGTCTACTACTGGGAGATGAGTCAACTTGCATGCCAATCACTGTATCAGCACAGTGAGGCTCTCAGGGAACAGATCTCCAATAATTCAGTCAATCCTGGGGCAGCATGACTAAGGAGGTAGAGTGGGTCATCTAGTAACCACAAGGTCGCTGGTTTGATCCCCGGCTCCTGCAGAGAGTGGGTCGAAGTGTCCTTGAGCAAGACACTGACCTCTGAACTGCTCTGGATGAGCAGGTTGGCACCTTGCATGGCAGCCTGCACCATCAGTGTGTGTGAATGGGTGAATGTGAGGCATACACTGTAAAGCACTCTGAGTCAGTGACGCCGTAAGTGGGTATAATGTTATGAAGATTCGAAGGGCGCCAGACTAGAGGGGGCGCCACAACGGTGCTTAATTTTTTTTTTTAATAAATTTATTTCCAGTTTTTCCCCTTATCCCACCTGATTACCCAATGGCATATGGCCAGATCTTGTCAAAGACCTCTGTGATTCACGATCCACAGGAAGGTGAGATCCACAGGAAAGAGCCCACAGGTTCAATCTGGGCTATGGTGGTATCATATTCCTTTTTGTTAAGAGCATTTTATATGTAAATTGGTCAAATTAAGAAGATGGGTCCCTTATTGGAGAAGCTGTTGATGAGGGGATTGCTGGACAAGCTGGTAGCATGGGATGAAAGTAGAGGAAGGGGCTTAATGTTTAGAGAAGTCAGGAAAATAATAAAATAATTATTTGATTAAATAAATAAATAAACGGCACTCAGTCATATTCTTTATAGGGGCGCAAAATCCCTGGCGGCACCCCTGCTCCGAGTGGTCGGTAGACTAGAAAAGCACTATATAAATGCAGTCCATCTACCATTTATTTGTCTCCGTAGACTGTATAGAACCAAAACTTTCTAAGGGCACATGCTAGCCATCTGGGACTGGGAAGCAAATTCAAGCCGACTCACCCAACCACACCACCCTAAACCCACACCCACCCTGTTCCATTCATCCCAATACCAGCCAACTGTTAGTGCCCTGGTTATGTGGAGAGAAACGCTTTGTGTTGGGCCTCACGTCCACGACAGCCCGCGGCATCTGGTGTTCTCACAGACCACTGCATGGAAAATGGACTGATTTTAGGATTTAGCTGTCCGTGGTGTATATTTCTCCCTGAAAGGGGTGCTAAAAAAGGGGCCCAAATCACTCTGATATGGACCTGCACAACCCCAGATTTCAGATTTCGCTTCCAGTTTCATCACTTTTAAATCACTGTTATGACATTTACTGCCTTCGTGCTGCCATAACAAATGCAATCAACATCAAAATATATTGATGCACAGAAGACTGGCTACTATCAAGTTGGATATTTTTGAAAGGAAAATTAATTGTCTTGCTGCTCGTTTTTTTCCCCACCTTGTCCATTATGACTTGATATATATGAGACAAATCAATGCAAATCATGATCCTATCTGTCAGCAAATCATCAAACAAATTATTTTGCACAGAACTGACGATTGTCATTGCTGTCATTAAGATCGGCGATGCAGTGACAGTTTGTTGTTATGGTATTAATGTCACTCTATCTGCTTTTGCATAAGAAAAGAATACAAAATGTGCATTTAACAGAACATCAAGGTGCACACAACTCATTATATTGCAATTATCACAGCAAGGACAATCTACCTTTTTCAGTTTATAGCCACTATTTCTGAAGTAGCGCCCACAAATTATACTAAAGCATATCATCAAAATACTTGAAAATCTAAAATGTTTCCCATATTTTCAGCAAGAGCACCTCATTTGGTGTAAAGCAGGTTTTATTAATTCCACCACTCAAAGATGGGGGAAAAAAAAGTTATTGGAACACAATAGTCTGGAATGAAAACTGACAAAAAAGTTTCGAGACTCTGTGTTATGAACAAGATTATGATGTGAATGTCTCGCAGCTCATCACCCCCACCGCAACCCCCACCCCACCCCCCGTTCGTATTTGCACAGCTACCAGCTACACATCCCGGTCATGTTTCTTTTCTCCTCCTGACCATCTGTTCCCCGCCGCCAATCTCCATAGTGTACCAGCTCGTACTTCTTCCTGTCCCCACTGAGTCAATCTTTGCATTGATACCATTCAATTTGGCTGTCCCTCTTTCTGCTGCTTTCTCACACACACACACACACACACACACACACACACACACACACACACACACACACACACACACACACACACACACACACAGCGGTTTCACCATGCAGAGTGACAGGACAAATAGAGTAGATGCCTGCAGAAATGTTGCAGCCTAGTATGCATATTAGGCGGGTTCCCCACACGGTGGGAGTTTTTGCATGTGCCGTTCTGGGCGTCCCTGAAAACCGTCGCTTGTCTGCGACTTCGCCTTAATTTCCACCAGGGCACACTACCTTTCCCAAAGAACAGCAGGCCCCCCTGCACCAGCCGTTCCCTCTTTGAGCGAGTGGCTGAAGCCTCTTCATGTATATTAAGACCTCCGCCGCTTGCCTCTGGCTTTTAAGGAAATGACTTGCAAATACTGAGGGACTGCTGTAAAATACCTTCGGCTGAAGTGAGTTGTGCGTTTGTGTGAAAGGGTGCACAGTGGTCAACAGATTCAATGGAGGATGGGAATTTTTTTTTCCTCCCATTAAATTGCCATCACTTGTATTAGTAAATATTATTACGGCGTTTGCATATAATTTTCTTAAGGTACGCTAAAAGCAGACATCAAACACGTACTCAGCACCAAGCGGAATTGAAAAAAATAACTTGCATAAGTTTTGTTTTTGAGAAAAACTGCAATTCCATCACTGCAATATGCATAACTGATATATAATTCATGTGCGGATGAAAATTTCATCAAGGAAACATGATGACTGAGGTACATGCAATTATGAGCTTTGCTTACATCAAAGTAAATTAAACTAATATGAATAAGTTATGTTACGGGGAAACATGCATTCAGGCTAATAGAGGGTCCCTGAGATTCAAGACTTTAACTGCCTGAGTAGTAGAACGATGTTTTGGCTCAAAAGAACGACCCCGCTGACAATTTAACTTTAATTTGTGACAGTGTGCCGTTGTTTTGACTTCTTTACTTTGAGCACAGCTGCATTGTGGATGGATGCTGGTGAATGGCGAGCTCCTCCTGCCTGGTCGTGTCGCTGAAGCGTGGTGACTGGCTGCAGTTGTGTTGCATGCACACCAAGGCACTGTTTGCACATCTGGCAGATGTGACGCCAAATACGTTAACGAAGGAAATTTTCGACTCTCCTGTAAAAAAAAAAAGAGCATTTTGAAAAGTCAAAATGGTCAAAACAAACTGCCGGGGCCCCCGTGCCAGCCAGACAAGGTGGCGTTCTGCCAGCTGCTGAGCATGTCGGTCACCTCGCAAACCTCAGCTATCGACTGGAAAGGTCAGGAAAAAGGCATAACTTTAGAGTATAAACTGCTATTTGTGGATCTCCGGCTCATGTTTTTTTTTTTTGCACTTCTTTTGAGCATTTTAACCTCGATTGTGTTTTGCAAATATAGAAATTAAATTTGATAACTTCATCAACGGCGACATACTTTGATAATGCTTCATAATAGCAATCGTGAAATTATGTTTACTGCGATTACGGTGGTTTTTGTTTTGTTATTTTTGGTTGATTTTGAGATACTTTATTGATCCCCGCAGGGAAATTACACCCAACATCTAAACCACCCTAGCTGTGTAGCTAAGAGCAGTGGGCAGCCGCCGTGCAGCACCCGGGGACCAACTCTAGTTCTTTTCTCGTTGCCTCGGTCAGAGGCACAGACGGGGTATTAACCCTCACATGCATGTCTGTTCTGATGGTGGGGGAAACCGGAGCACTCGGAGAAAACCCACCGCAGACACGGGGAGAACATGCAAACTCCACACAGAGGACAACCCACCAAGGTTGGACAACCCCAGGGTTCGAACCCAGGACCTTCTTGCTGTGAGGCAACAGCGCTAACCACTGCGCCACCATGCCAGTTTTTGCAGCAACTTTAATCATTTTTAGTTCACGAAAATGTGTACCTAGCAAATTTATTGTGGCCACATCAAAACCATTTTGTTGGACACAGCATCTGCGCTTAAGAGTGTTTCGCTTTAAATTTCACTTTATTCACTTGCACAAAGGCGGCCACTTCAGAGGTGAATAAGCCTTTTTAGCTAATGGCTTCACCTCTAGAGTCTATTACAAGGGTGCACTACCTGCTGTTTCTCAAACTGTGCTGCTAATTTTAGATGACTCTTTAGTCCCCTGTACATGTAAAGCAAGAGGAAGGAAAACAAAAACATCTACACGTTTCAAAGACACAACACACAAATGAACAGATTCATAACGGTCATTACCGTAGCTGCGAGATTTTTCACTCTTGTTTTTCCTACAGTTGGAAGTTTTCACAATGAGGCACCAAAAAACAACACTAGCCTTGCAGATAACAATAATTTCCCCTGGGCAGAACCTCTCGTCAGCAGCACGAGATGAAAATCTTGATTAGTTCTTGTGTTATTTCGGTGGTGCCCTGATACATCTAATTTTCTTGATAAATATTCCAAAACCATCACCGGTGAAGCTCTGAGTCTTATAAGCAGTTGCCTTTGTGAGCCTTTTTCTTGTTTCATACTCAATCAGGTTTTGATTGATCCCCCCGAATGAAATGTCAGACGATGCTCTCAGATGAGACTGTACAAAACAGCCTGCAGCTATAAGGTAGTGGTTGACAGATAAGACTTGTTTCCCCATTGCTCCTATTGTTGCTAATAAAATTGGGGAGGAATTCATTTGGCGAAAAACATGTATTTTTCTGCAAAGTTTGGGTCACATATTCATATGCTGTGAGGTTGTCTGTTAACAACGACAAAAAAAAAACCAAAAAGCTGATGTTATTTTCAGCATGCACAGTGCTTCATTTCACCGAAGAATTTGTCAGTGAGTGTTTCTATCTGCGGGCTCAGGGTTACAGTTGTGGTTCCCACCATATGTGCCAGAAAATAGAAGTTGTCTACTGTGAAGTATAACAGAGAGGCATTTCCAGCTGTGCTTGTTTTACATATTTAGACACAGGAGCAGAGCTGTATTGTGCATCAATAGCTTATTCCATTCAAACAGTAAATACACCTGGTACTTTACATGATGATGAATCCAGCCTTCCAATGCAGCACTGCAGAGGGTGGCAACAACAGCTGAATCTGCTGCTATCCCCTAATCAATTAGATCTATGAAATTCATTTCTCTTTGCATGTTTACTCTTGTTTGCAATAATTACAACCTCCACCCCAAACAGGCGTGAAAAAACACCCTGTGATTTAAAAGTGTTTGTTCAGATTGGATGGACCTGCTGCTTTCCTCGCTGTTTATAAACCATGGAAATCTACAGGGATTAGGCAGGCTCATCACCATCTGTGGCATAACTCCAAAACAGGTCTGTGCAGAGGAGAACCCTTTTGGGGTGATAAGAGGCAGAGGCAAAGTCAAACTGAGATATAATGGGCTGCTCTCACCTCATCTGGAGAACAAGAGTAGTTACCATTAATTGGGCTTTTAACAGAAACCCCAACACAGATAGATAGATAGATAGATAGATAGATAGATAGATAGATAGATAGATAGATAGATAGATAGATAGATAGATAGATAGATAGATAGATAGATAGATAGATAGATAGATAGATAGATAGATAGATAGATAGATAGATAGATAGATAGATAGATAGATTGGATTGATAGATTGATCGACCGGTTGGTCAATCAATCAATCGATCAATCAACTGATACTAGATAGATAGACAGATGGATTGATTGATTGATTTATTGATCGAGCGATACTACATAGATAGCTAGATAAATGATAGATAGCTAGATAGATAGATAGACTGGATTGAATAGATTGATCGACCGGTTTGTCAATCAATCGATCAGTCGATCAGTCAATCAATTGATACTAGATAGATAGCTAGACAGATGGATGGATTGATTGATCGATTGACTGATTGATTGGTTGATTGGTTGGTTGATTGATTTATTGATCGAGCGATACCACATAGATAGCTAGATAGATGATAGATAGCTAGATAGATAGCTAGATAGCTAGACAGATAGATAGTAGCAAAATAACCCTAATTTATGTTGAGCTTTTGCAGTTGCCATCACTAAAACTATTAACAGGATATTTACTCAGATAACACTGCCTTTCACAAACAATGAAGGCAGTGTTTATTTCATTTAGCCAAACACTTGGTAACCCAAATTGATGTTTTTTTCCCCCTCCCCATGTCCCATTAGGAACCCCATACAAATTGCACTTTAGAAAAGACCTCATATTTAAAATGCAACAATCTTTGTTTGTCCAATCAAACTCTCTAACTCGGTCCTGAAGGGAGAGAAAATAATAAAGGGTTTAAACTGAATTGCAAGTAATGCACTTCCACTTTAGCCAATCCAACTGATGATAGGAGTCTTGACCCAGTAAAAAAAAGGTTGTTTATTTTAGCTTTAATATCTAAATCCATTCCATTTGTTTTCATGCTGTAATTTAGCAGAAAATGTGCTGACAGCCACCGCAGAATATCTCGACATACTGCCGAGTACCTTACATTTCCTTTCCACTTTGATTGAAGAGGCACCAAAATCTATCCTCATATGGCCCATTCAAGAGTGTTGGGAGGTTGTTTTTTTTGGGGGGGGGGTTTTTGGTGTTACAGCTCAGTGCACAAACACACAGACAAAATTTCTACTCATTATTAAACCTCTTAACATAGTGGAATGTTAAAACCTTGTAAAGTCTGTAAAAAGGCCGGCAAGAGTAAGCTCTAGTTCTTACCCTTGGACCTATCTCATGTAATATTCTTGCAAAGCGTATTTATGCGTTTGCCTCCAAGGTAACTGTGTGGGCACTACTGCCTCACTCTACCCCCAAACACCGCGGACCTGTCCGCTCTCACTTTTTTAACTCTTACCTGTTAAAATACATCGTCAGAGGCCCGATGGCAGCTCCCAGCACAATTACTATCAAGCCGTCTCAGAAACACAATGAGGAGCCAGGCGCTGGTCTCACCTGCACTCGCTCAGCCATCTTTTTCCCTCGATGCTCTTTTAAGAAATAATAACACAAGATTTAAAGCCCTGTCATGGCACTATGAAAATATTTGGGCCTTAAATCCACCCTCCTGTGACCTCATCGACAATTGGAAATTTCTCAAGGAGGCCTTTCGCATAAATCACCGGTTCAGAAGACAGTGAGGGAGAGATTATGAATTCACCCGCTGCACATGTTACTCATGGTAATAGACCCCTTTCAAAGGAGCTGAGGAAATGTGAATGGGGTGAGCAGGTCACTCTGCAGGGCCTTCAAAGTGAGAGTGTAATAAAAGCTGGACCCAGGCGGAACTCCACTACACCAGCTTTTATGTAATATAATGAAGGAATTACCATAACTCTAGGGTAACGCAGCACTCGGTACACCCCAAGTAGCCAGCCCTAATAGCTGGTCAGTGAAGTATAACCTGCCTAAACAAATCTGGTAGTTGTTAGTTTGTGTGTGTACCAGTGAGAGAGAGACAGAGAGAGAGAGAGAGAGAGAGAGAGAGAGAGAGAGAGAGAGAGAGAGAGAGAGAGAGAGAGAGAGAGAGAGAGAGAGAGAGAGAGAGAGAGAGAGAGAGAGAGAGAGAGAGAGAGAGAGAGAGATTGTGTGTGTACCAGTGAGAAAGAGAGAGAGGGGTGTGTGTGTGTGTGTGTGTGTGTGTGTGTCTGTCCATGGGTGTGTATTTTCTTATTTTGCTTTTTTTTTTTTCTTTTGTTCTTCCCTAACAGTTGAAAGCATAGGATCACAGTTCTCATTTCCTGACCAAGGCTGTCTGTTATATATGCCCATCTGTTATTTAAAATGTTGCTTTTGGAGCCATTCAGAACCAATCTCACCCGAGATCTTTCAAGACGATCGTATCACATATGAGATTCTCAGCTCGTCCCCGAGTTGTCCTTCTGAAATTCCTTGAAGCAGTCTCTGACAAATTCAGAGCAACACTTGATAATAAGTAGCTCTCTGGCAACAGATACTTGACCAGTTAAGTGACCAGTTAAACCCACAGCGGTTCAATCACTCCTCAGGATTCAAGGCTAGATCCGAGAATTTTTGTGATTACGTACAAGTCCATTTCCAAATTTCCCTTTTCTTCAAAAGTTTTCATGGGAGACGTTTAACACAGCAGATGTTTTTCAGCCAGACTTGAGAATTTCCAATTAGATTTTAAAATGCTACATCGCACTGAGAAGGGATTTCTTAAAGAAACAAATGACCTTCTTTTAAGCGTGGATGAGATGGAATGTTCAATCTTAATCGATTCTTTTACACTTCAACAAGGTTTCTGATACTGTAAATCGTGCAGTTTTAATTGACCACCTCCAGCATTACGAAGTGGGTATCAGATACAGCGCTGTGCTGGCTCAGCTACTACCTCTCCTAGAACCTTTTCTGTCACTGTAGGCAATTCATCCTCATTGTAGCGCCTCTGGTCCAAACCGACGATAGTAATACAGACACTAACATCTACCTACGTTTGGAGAGTCTGTATTGAGTTGAACAGCTGACAATTTGATTGCCCTACAGCAATAACACAGCATGTACAGCACTACGATCTGTATATAGAAATGAAATAAAAACAGAGCTCTTTAAAATAGGAGAAACAGAGAATAAGCCTCCCCTCGAGTCAAAACCTTCAACTCGAATGCTCCTTTAAATTAAGGAGTTTAAGATCCAGAGTTCAGTTCCTTGTCCTACAGGCTCCAGGCAAAAAAAATAATTTATATATATATATAAATTATTATATATATAAATTATTATTATATATATATTATTATATATATTATTATATTATTATAATTAATATATATTATATATATTAATTATATTAATTATTATATATATATATATCACAGGTGTCCGGATGGCATGGGGTGGCAATCTATTCCATTGCCTAACAATGCAGGGATCGGCGGTTCGAGTCCCTGTGTTGCCTCCGGCTTGGTTGGGTATCCCGACAGACACAATTGGCCGTGTCTGCAGTTGGGAAACCGACTGTGGGTATGTGGCCTGGTTGATGCACTAGTACCTCTTTTGTTCGGTCGGGGCACCTGTTCGGGGGGGGGGACTGGGGGGAATAGCGTGATCCTCCCACGTGCTAGTCCCCCTAGTGAAACTCCTCACTGTCAGGAGAAAGGAAGCGGCTGGCGATTCCACATGTATTGGAGGAAGCATGTGGTAGTCTGCAGCCCCCCCTGGATATTGACAGAGGGGGTGGAGCAGCGACTGGGATGGCTCGGAAGAGTGGGTTAATTGGCCGGATGCAATTGGGGAGTAAAAGGGGGGGGGGACATATAAAACTTTGTTAAAACACTCAACAGTAGGGAAAGTGCTCAACAAATTAATTGAATCACTGGATTTTATATTTATATATATAATCTGATGATTGCTTATGGCATGAAACAGGCTTGTACTGTCTCATAAAGAATTTACTTGAATCACTGGATTATATATATATATATATATATTAGGGCTGTCAAAATTGACGCGTTAATGCGGATTAATCCATCATCATGATTTATCTGATTAAAAATTATAACGCAATTAACCCATCTGCGCCACAGAATGACTCAAAATCCCTGAAACATCTCTGGCAACTCAATTCGGGCAAGTTTGTCCAAGTAGAGTTACCGTCACACATGCTGCCGCGCATGCGCAAATGGGCAGTTGATCCGGTAGTGACAGAACCAACCAACTCGATAAGGAAGTATGGAAGACGCTAAACAGCACGTTGGCCCTCTTGGTGGGAAATTTGAATACAAAAAAAAACCCAAGACGGAACAATCGACCAACATAAAGTATTGTGCACACTCTGCAGGAAGGAGTTTTCTTTTCACCGAAGCACTTCCAGCTTAAAATACCACATTAATGCGAAGCATCCATTAGTCGGGGATTCTGCTAGCACTTCGGCTAACGCATCGCCCAGCTTGCGACAAACCACCCTCATGGAACATCTCTCACACTGTTCCATGTGAGAGACTGTTCTCAGTTGCAGGCAACATTGTAAATAAGAAGCGGTCAGCTCTCCTCTCAGACAATGTCAACAAGTTAGTCTGTATTAGTAGCTGGCTGAAAAAGGAGTAACAGGGCCACATTCATGTGGATAAATGTTTGTTTTGAAAAAGAGAGTCAACAAAGTTTTTTGTTAACACAAACTGTTAAAGATGTTTAATAAACATGTTAAATGCATATATATTCCTTTCTTTCTTGAGTCTGTTTGATCATGCAAAATGAAACGCAATTAATATAGATTAAAAATGAATGCTATTTAATCGTGATTAATCAAAATTAATCCACAGCAACCCTATGATTAATCTGATTAAAAATGTTAATCGTTTGACAGCACTAATACTATATATATATATGTGTGTGTGTGTGTGTGTAAATATATAGCGTTTTTTTTCTGGAAACCGTCAATGGTGTTGATAAAAGTGCTCAACAAACAAGGAGCGGAATATCAATATAGATGAAGGAAAAAAAACTTTTAAAACATTAGCAGCTGATGAGTGCGCGACGCATGAAACAAGCTTGCACTGCTATGTATTAAAAAAAAATCCTACATATATAGTATATATATATACATGACATTGGCCCCTAAACCTAAAATATTCAGGAGCCAAATCAAATAAAGACAGTGATGTCATATGCTACATTGTTAAAGGGCTGCCTCACACTGCCTTTTCTTTCCCCTCTGTACTGTCTGCCTTTGTTTGCTCTGCCTTCCACAATGTATTCTTTAAATACATAATATGTGCAATGTTCAATATACTGTAATCATACTACCATAAATACTTAAATGACCAGTCTTCTTTTATTTATTTATTGTTTTACTTTTTTATTCAACTTTATTCAATTGAATCGGGCTGGGATGACTCAAATGTCACTTGAGATCTTAAGAACTTTCACTGGTCGAGATGGTCTCGACATCGTCAGCATCTGATGTACAGGAGCCTGGGTTTAGACAGGCAGGGAGTAAGAAAAAGTCTGATATTTTTCGTTTGTACATTTCATTTTCTTGCCAGCTGGCTAACATTAGCTATCTATGCGGTTAGCTAGCTCCAGAGTTCGAATTACACAGCGGCTTTTCAGGGGCGTACTACATGTCACATGCACGTGCATACATGGATGTGCCCGGTCAATTGCAGGGTAACTGCAAAAAGCATTCCATTGTTACTACATACAGTTAATACTGTCAATCACATTTCACTTCACACAGAGAAAATCTAGCCATGCAGGTAACACAAAGTGACAGAAAAACAATTCACCGTTGTGAATTTTTTATATCAGTCGAGCATCCATTCCATCCGTTCCATCGATCCATTTTTCAAACCGCTTATCCTGCTCTCAGGGTCGCGGGGATGCTGGAGGCTATCCCAGTAGTCATTGGGCGGCAAGCGGGGAGACACCCTGAACAGGCCACCAGGCCATCACAGGGCCAGCGCACACACACACACACACATATCAGTCGAGCAACAACAAGTCACACAGTGAATCAGCCAATGTTTTGTGCTACGCTTCTAAACAGACCAGGTTACATGTCCACAGCCTCAACTGTTAGTCTTACACAAAACATAGGCTAGCAAGAAAACAGCTACACTCTAAACACAACATGCAAACGCCTACTGCATAGTAAAAAATCCTGGAGGCAACATCACTATGATAATACACCATAATACAGTACCCATCAAACTTTTGTTAAACACCTTGCAAAAACAGAATTGAAACACCACAGGCCTAAATCAAATGACAATCGATACCACACAAGATATAGCATACAGCATAGTCCACATGCCACATATTGCCTATAGTCTATCCTACATCATGCAAGTCAATCTGATATCAAGCACGAAACCGTCTACACCCATGGCACAACCGCCAAGTGTGAAGTCGATTGGATGAATGGTTGTCCAGAAAATTGAAGGACAGACAGACAGACAGAGACTCCTTCTATATTAGTTAAATTGTTGTTATTACAAGGAATTTTGAATGTCCCTCTCAGGTTGTCCATGATTCAGTGCGTGAGTGACCACAATTTGTGACGCATCCAAGGGAAAAACAGAACAGACCAGTTGCATCACAGTTAGGGAACAGAATCACATAGCAATCGTAACAAAAAAATGTCAATAGTAAATAGGACTAGGGCCAGTCCTCACAAACGCATAGCTCAATAATTCCCTGATTCTTACCTTAAGTCGGAAGTGGCCTAATGGGCCTGGAGTCTTGTTTTGACATTCTGACTACTCATCCATAGACCATTAAAAAATACCAAATAAAATAACTGTTTTCTAATGATTTACCATTCACATACCACATTAGTTAACTTGTTAGCTAGCCAACTCAATGAGGAGAAGAAGTCGAGTGGTGACATAAATGTTTTTTGTTTTTGTTTTTTGAGTGCTGCCATGCATGAATGGCCACTGCAGGAATAGACACAGCATTGTGTTTATTATAGTGAATATTCAGATATTGGAATGCAATGACCGAATAAACAACACTGGCATATTTTTACTGTTATTATTCATTTAAGCAACCTTAATGTACAGAAAAATAAAAATCTATATCCTGTGACAAATGGACAATGCTCCCTCTAAACTTCTCAAAAGATATGAGCTCCCCTTAGCTCCCACATAATTCAAACCCTGGCTACATCTAACTTCTAAATTCAAACTCCATCAAACTAAACTACATCAAACTAAATTAAACACTGTCCACAAAGTTAACACCTCAAATTTTTAATCCAATAAACGTGACGTTAAAACTATCTTCAGCCACTGTTTCTGTTCATCTTTAAAGCCAACGCTTCAACCGCCACAGGACAGGAGTGCATAGAAGTTTATGTAATGGGAACCATACAGGAGTGCATGCAATAGTGCAGGTAGACGCAGGTGCAAGAGGAGATGGGAGTCCAGTACACAAACAACACGTAGGGCCATTTCTTCCGTTTTTGTTTTTTTTTGGCTTATGGGCAATGGTGGCCACTGGTGACTGTCAGGGAAAAAATGGTTGCAAAACTAAAACGTTAGTTGCATTGATTACCACTTTATTCGCCACCTGGAGCCCTGTACTACTACAACTGCTTCTACCTGGGTAGAGCCAATAGTGTCTACGCGTTCTTATCTGGTGCCCAAATGAATGAATCGAGCTAGTCAGACAACTTCTGTGGGCAGATCTTATGGTAGGCCACACTGCTTCCACGGCCATCCACAGTGTTACTGGGCTGGGCTCACAATCACTAAATCCTCCAGATTCTATCGGGTAGTTAAAAAAAAAAACCTACACAAATAGTGCAGAATAGTAAATTATTCTGTTATCTTTCTGTTGCTAACATAAGACCTCATTAACTTCTTCACAACCAGCCACAGCCCTTCTCCTCCACTCGAAAGCCGTTTTTTCCCCACTGCTTAATCTTACGATGGCAACCTCTGAACCTGCAGAGCCTTTTTGGCAAAATGTTCGCTGGTGTTTGCACAACAGCCCCATTCGTATGCTAGTGAATGGGCCAGCCTTCCCTACCTGATGGGCTGCCTTCATGGAGCAGTGCTTTTCTGAGCCACGGCGGAGTGGGAGAGACAGTCCACCATCTGTTATTCTTATTCTAGCTTCACGGAGGAGATGAAGAAGATATCTGACCACCCCATCTGCAGTAAGGATGCAGCTAAAAGGCTCCTGTCATTATGTCAAGGTTCCCACAGTCAGTGTCGCCGAAATGGTGATTGAGTTGCACAGCCTCACCTCCAAGAGCGGTTGAAATGAGGAGGCCCTCCAGAGGGCATTCCAGAATGCCCTCTCCAAAACTATCAAGGATGAGTTGATGTCCAGGGAGGAGCCCAGTGGGCTCGATGAGCTCATCTCTCTCATCATCCACATTGACAACCATCTCCGTAAGCAATGGAGGGAGAGGGCAGGTAAGGTTGCATCCCTCACAATGCCTACTTCCTTGCCTTGTTCTCCTCTACCAACTGCCTTTCCCTCCAAGTTTTTTTCAGAACTGGAACCCATGCAGCTCAGCCGAGCGTGTGTTTCATCAAGACAACAGCGGATTGAAACTAAGAGTTGCCTGTACTCTGGCCAAGTTGGCCACTTTCTATCCTCCTGTCCCATGTATCCAGCAAAAGGGGAGGCTTGACAGTAGTGGGGGAGATACTGTTGAGTCCAGTCACCTCCCCATCTCCCTCCCGATCCCTGTTTGATGGCACCCTCATGTGGTGGGGCCAGTCCGTCACCTGCCTGCACTCATTGACTCAAGTGCCGATTAGAGCTTCCTAGATCAAGGTGTGGTTGCTCAGTTGGGGCTGGACACGGTTCCTCTTGAATCACCCCTCACCACTCATTGAGGCCAACGCTCTCAACGGACAGCTCCTTACCCGAGTCTGTTAGAGAATCATCGCAATCATTCTGCGTCTCTCTGGAAACCACCAGGAAAAGATCGGTTTCCACCTCATCGACTGCCCTCACTCTCTCCTGGTTCTTGGCCATTCATCGTTAAAGCTACACAACCCACAGATTGACTGGACTGCCAGCAAGGTAACCTCTTAGAGCTTGTTCTCTCATCTACAATCTGCTCTTGCCCCTGCCTTGTCTGTGCCTCCATCCATTCCAGAACCCCTGGACATGTCTTTAGTCAACCACCACCCCCACCCCACCCCAATAGCTTCTGTATTCAGCAAACACCATGCCCTGTCACTGCCACCTCACCGGCTGTACGACTGCGCTGTCAACCTCCAGCCTGGAGCTCCTCTCCCCAGTAGCTGGTTGTGTAACCTTTCGTGCCCCTAGCACGAGAGTATGGAGAGATAATTCAAGACTCTTTGGTGGCAGGTTTAATCAGGCCTTCTTCCTCTTCACTGGGGGTTATTTTTTTCGTTGTGGGGAAACAAGATGGCACTCTAGAGGCCATGAATAGAATTCCGTTGGTTCAATTATATCAATGTGAAGAACAAATATCCCTTGCCACTAATCATTTTTGCTTTTGCTCCTCTCCATGGTGCTAGTGTTCACCAAACTCAACCTGCGGAACGCCTACCACCTTGTTCACATCAGAGAGGGGGACGAGTGAGAAAACGGGCATTCAACACACCACTCGGTCACTTTTGAGTATTTGTCATGATGGGGGTATAGTAGCTGCCTTTAAGAACCATTACACTTGTGTTCCCTTTACTTCTGGTTTCTCTAATAGTTTTGAAGTCTTAACTTTTAAAATTGAGTCTGACAACCCAATTTGCTGTATAATTATTCATCGACTCCCCCAATTCATCTTTGGGTTCGCGAAGCGAACCCTAGTTATATGAACAACGACAAAATGGCTGAGAGGGTTATTGCATTGTGACATCATCCACAATAGCTCGCTGGAAAAAAGAAAAACGATGGAGGTGCATTCCCTGTGCCAATCCCGGACAATATGACCCCCTGTGGTCATATGTCCTCCCACCGACCCCGTATTGGCACGCCCACCGGAAGCGCTATTCCTCTTTGTAAGTCGAACCATCTCCAACTAAATGAGCACCACACCTGTGGCCCGGGTAGGAGGAGAACGGCTCTATTCTCAGCCATTTTGTCGTTGTTCATATAACTAGGGTTCGCTTCGCGAACCCAAAGTTACATTTCACGTACTCCAAAATGGCTGAGAGGGTTATTGCATTGAACAACGACAGGATTCGTGCCTCCGTTCCCTAGCCGTCCAATGAACCCTTCAAACCCCTGGTGGGAAGGGGTACGCGTTCTGATGAGAGCATCCTAAGAGGCCTGCTCCAGAACAGCGTCGGCAACCGACCGCACCTTAACGTGCCGGTAATAATGCCGTAAGAAAGTGGTCTCACCACTCCAAACCGCCGCCTGGCGAATGACCTCCCAGTCGATACCTGACAACACAGCTATCGACGTAGCAGTCCCTCGGGTAGAATGCGCCTTCAGCTTAGGAGCTGTTTTACCCGCTTTGGTATACGCCTCCGTAATACCATCCACCAGCCAGTGTGCTAGCCTCTGGGTGGAAAGGGCATAACCTGGTTTGCTCACTCTGTAGGTCAACAGCAGCCTGTCAGACCTACGAATATCTGCTGTGCGCCGCATGTAAATGCGTAAAGCCCGTACAGGACACGAGAGGTGCAAGTGTTTCTCATCCCTAGTCACCAGTGACGGATGACACGCGTGTATCACCACCGGGGCCCTACTCGTCAGGACAGACACAGTTTTGGGCACGAAGCTGGGGTCTGTAAAGAGCGTGACCATCAGATCACCAGAAAACACCATCCCCTTGATGGTGAGTGCAGTGAGCTCACAACCCCTCGCTGCGGTGGTAAGTGCCAAGAGCACAGCCAGCTTAGCCGAGACATAACGCATGTCTGCCGTAGACATGGGTTCAAAGGGATCTTTCTCTAGTGCGCGCAGAACAAGGGAAGCATCCCAAGTTTCAGCTCTCGTAAGCTCCTTAGCTGAGAGCTTCTTAGCACCCAACAGGTACTGCGTCATGAGCGGGTGTGTGAAAACCGTGCTACCCTCGATCTTCCCCCCGGAAGAACGTGAGAGCCGATACACAGACTTTGACCGAGGAGAAAAACCATAGACTATCACTCCTACAGACCTCCACAAAAGTCAGTATAGGGCCAATCCCTACTGACAAAGGGTCCATGTCGCGTTCAGCACAAAATTGGTCAAATCGATTCCAGTACCCCTGGTACCTGGAATACGTGGAGTCTTTACGCGCCGCTAAGATGACACGAATCATTGCGCACAAAGTCCCATAGTTAAGAGCCTGGCTTTGTAAGCATCCACGCCGCTAATCGGGAGCCTCCTATCCAGGGGCCCTCCCGTAGCAGCCCTCCTGCTTGCGTGAGCGTGTCCGCCCACTCCGGGACGTCGAACCGCTCGCCTACTATCCAGGGCACTATTCGCGGAAACCACGGGGTGCTCGGTTCGTACGGGGCCACGAGAACTAACCGACCCCCTGTGTGCTCGAACTTGACCACCAGGTCTAGGAGGCACCTGCGCGGGGGGAATGCGTAAAGCATCTCCTTGGGCCATGGATCTAGTCCAAGCGCGTTGACCCCCAATGGCGCTAGGTCGGACGGGAGCATCGAGTACCAACGAGGGCACTTGTAATTGAGTTTCGATGCGAACAGATCCACTTGAGCTACCCCGAACCTCTCCCAGATCATAGCCACTATGGCTGGGTTGAGGCTCCAATTGTCCCCATGCGGGCCGCCTCTCGAGAGGATGTCCTCTGCTTCGTTGTCCTTCCCAGGAACATGAAGCGCCCTGATTGATAGCGCGTTGCTGTTGACCCAAATCCAAATTTGCATGGCCAACTCTCTGCAACGCTTGGACTTCATACCGCCTTGGCGGTTGATGTACGCCTTGGCCGTCATGCTGTCTGTCATTATCAGTATGTGACGGCCTACGAGATCCTGAGCGAAATGCTGGATAGCCAGCCAAATCGTCTCCGTCTCGCGCGCGTTGATGTGGACCTTCTCCCCAGACGGCCACACTCCTCGCGCTGTTTTGTAGCCAAGGATGGCCCCCCAACACGAGAGGGACGCATCCGTATAAATCGTTACCTCGGGTCCCCTGGGGCCCATAGGGACCCCAGACATGTCCATGCAGGCTCTGTTCCAGTGGTCTAGGTCCTGCGCTACCACGCGCGGGACCAGGATAAGATGGTTGTTGTACTGGCGTTCGTTGCCGTATTTCAAGAGGTGAACTGCGAACCACAATTGCAGTCTCCTCATGAACAACAGACCTAAAGGAACAACTTGGTGAGCCGATGCCAGAAGGCCCAGCAGCCTCCTGATCATCCGATAAGTGACATATGTCCCCGGGACGAAATGTGCTAATGTGGTCCTGGTGGAATGCCATCTCTCTTGCGTAAGGGTTGCGCGCATGGATACCGTATCCAAACTCAGACCCAGATACGTTGCCTGGCACGAAGGCCATGGCGCGCTCTTCTTTATGTTGATAGTGAAACCAATGTACTCCATGAATTCCATCAACTCCTGAGTATGGAGTATTGCTTGTTCCGGCGACCGGGCCAACACCAACAGGTCGTCTAAGAACCATACCAAGCGCATACCTTTGCGCATCAACACTCCGAGCGCTGCTTTCACACACCTTGTGAATGTCAGAGGAGAGAGGCGATATCCGAACGGGAGGCATGTGTACTGGTAACACTGACCCCGGTAACAGTACCGAAGATACTTTCTGTGTCTTTCCGCAATCGGACAATGATAGAAAGCATCTTTTGGGTCGACCGAAGTTAGCCAATCGGACTGTGTCACCATTGACAGCAGAACCGGTGTGCGTAGCATTTTGAAACTGACCTTCTCTACATACTTGTTGAAGGGTTTCAAATCTAGGATTGGGCGCATGCCCCTATCCTTCTTCGGGACCAGAAAGTAACGGCTGTAAAACCCGTCTTCTCTTTCTAGGGGAGGAACCACCGTGATTGCCCCTTTCGAGAGTAACTCTGTGAGTTCGTTGTCTAGGATTTGTGCTTCGGCCACCGACCCCGGTTCCATATGCACTATTCCCAAGTACGGGGGTACAATACCGTTCTCGAAAAGGATTTGGTGTCCGTGGGCTATCTGATCCAAAACAGAAGCCGACGGGACCAATTCCTTCCACCTGTGTAACATGCGTGACAGAGGTCTCGTTGCCTCCTGTACCTTGCTGTTCAGGTAGCGCGCGTAAGTTGCGCGTAAAGGGTCTGGGGAAGCCCCGCCCGCCATGCCCTGCATCCATGGGGGGGCTTCGTCCTTGTAAAGGAGACCCAGATGGGGGAATTGGCGTTTTGAACCTTTCCAAATTACCATTTGACCCATCAGAGAGACTAAACATTGTCGCATCATAGTCCCCTCCCAGGGGCTCATTTGCGCTCATGTCATTATTATCCAATATTTCCAGCAGGGATGTTATTACATTGTTATCATCATCTTTACCTGAAGATTCAGACAGACAATCAGACTTGCGTTTCAAACCTTTTAAAACGCAATCACCATCATCACCAACATAAAAACTTTTATTCACATTCACAACCTTTGGAATAGAACAAGTAGACTGTGCATCAGAAACCAAAATAAAAGGCGCAGTGTTTAGCCCTGCGCACGCTGTGTCCCCTGAACAAGCGTCTATATCGCCGGAGACGGCTCTGCAATCAGTCTGTTCGTGTGGGTCATAACATCCTGCCGAAACACGTCACTTGGCAGCTCCCTTCTTGGAAGTGTCTGTGCTGTCCGGCTTGGCCGCCTTGGCCGCTGGATCTGTGGAAGACTGGGAGTTTGGACGTGAGCCCTGTCCACGCCTGCCCCCCGCTTTACCACCTCTTTTTGGATAAGTCTCTCTCCATTTCTGATTGCGCGCAGGCTTGTCCCCCTGCCCTTTGCCCACCGCGGGCTTAGGGGTAGGCGGGTTCTTCATCATCGGGAGAAGCTCCTTGTGCAAGGTTTCGCGCTCGGCCTGGGCGGCCTTGTATTTGCTGATAATGTCCGGGGTCGTTCCAAACAGGCCCTGGTTCCCTGCGCAGGAGTGGGCCATCCACTCCTTGCAGAATTCCTCTTTTACCCCGGCTGTCTCTAGCCAGAGACGTCTGCGCGAAAGGGTGGAGGCAGCTGCGCTAGAACCGCACTCTAGAGCGATGGAATACAGCAGCGATCCCAGGGAGTCAGCTATGCGTTCCATTTCCAAGATGTATTCACAACCTGCTTCGCTGGCCACTACGTCACCGAACTCGGCCCCGTCGATACCTGCTGTAGCGATGGCGGCTTTGCTTTGCTCGACGTTTGATAGGCTGCAGAGCTTGCGCATGTACGCCGTTATCATCCCAGCCGTTGAGACGAGTCCAGCTGCGCGTGTACTGGCGTGCCATGCATCACACGCGTAACGATCCACCTGTTGGCCCCACTGCGAAGGGTGTTTGGGAGTATCGCGAGACCCCACCTTGGTGTTAGGGTTGAACAATAAAACGTCCCTCTCTGGTTGCGGAATTTTCCAGTCTTTGTAGTTGAGGTTCCTAACCTCGACTGCTAAGACGTCAACCTCCTTCTGACTGAACTTTGAGGACGATTTAAGTAGCGGATCCGCCTCCGCCCGCTTAAACGCTCGTTCGATGTGAGGATAAGGTGGTAGAGTGGAGTCCCTGACCCTCTCTGCCATTCGTGGAAAATCGGCTACCACCGGATCTTGAGGATTGCCCGGCTCGGTAACGATGTCGGCAGACTTGACGCTCGCGCGAACAGATCGCAGAAACCGGCGAGGAATGTTTCGGACCCACGTTGCATGGCGTCGCCATCTTTGTTTGGTTGAGACGAACTTGGCTGGTCGTCTTCCACGCCCTGATCGTCTACTTCCTCAGGCAGTGAATCCTCGGGTTCCGCACCCGCCGAATAACATGCCACGGATTCACCAGGGAGAGATAGGATCTCATTGCTCCAGTCCTCTCTAACTATCCCGGATGGTGGGATAGCCTCTGGCTCCGGAGGGATGCTAATGCTAGCCGCCGTCCCGTGACTGTAGCTAGGAAGGATCGGAGGGATGTTGCTAGCCTCCGCCCCATGGCTATAGCTAGGTAGCACCATGCTAGCCGCCTCGTTAGCAGGTGCGAAGGGATCTGCAAGTCCCCATCTTTGACGGTACAGGGCAGCCCACTTTTGGCGCCCCGATCCTCTGATGGCTTTACAGAAATTGCAGTCGATCTCATTACGGTCTACATCCCTCAAGTAGCCCGTGTAGTGAACATGCGGGATATGGGAGACACAGTCCGGATGGGGGTCCCATTGGAGCGTCGCTGGTTTAACACACCCGCACCAAGCGTAGAATCCGGCCACATCGACCGGATTAACGAACATCTTGGCGATAAAAGGTAAGCTAACTATAAGTTAGTATCTAATATACCAGTATATCACTAGATTACTTGCATATTTGCAGTTTTCCTCTTAGTCCCAGCGGGAGAGAAACAGCCATCGACCGATCTCATTTAGTTGGAGATGGAAAGAGGAATAGCGCTTCCGGTGGGCGTGCCAATACGGGGTCGGTGGGAGGACATATGACCACAGGGGGTCATATTGTCTGGGATTGGCACGGGGAATGCACCTCCATCGTTTTTCTTTTTTCCAGCGAGCTATTGTGGATGATGTCACAATGCAATAACCCTCTCAGCCATTTTGGAGTACGTGAAATGTAACTACAGGTTTTCTTTGTGAATTCTCTGAGCTATTGTCCTCTCTTGTTTTTAAATTTGGTAGGGCCATTATAGTTGGTGATTTTAACATCGATATTTATCATCCTTTCAACTCATTTGTTATAGATTTCTTGAGCATTTCTAAATCTTTTAACCTTGTGCAGCATGTCACTGGCCCCACACATAACCGTTGGCACACCCTTGATTTAGTTTTCACTCTGAACGTGTCTCTTAATTCCCTGAATAAGATCAATTTTGTCCAGAAACATATATTTAACTCTGGCATCTTTAATAAGCACTCAGCAGCCATGTTTTGTAGTTATTTTTCCAGTCTGGCTAACTGCCCTCCTCTCTTCGCCAACAATAATGACCAAGTTAGTTGGCTTAATGATTTGTGTATATCTGCCCTTGATTTTTCGGCTCCATATACTTCCAGGGCTGTCCCAGTTATTAACACAACACCTTGGCTCAATGAAAACTTACACCAAAAAAGAAGAGGGTATAGGAAGGCCGAACGCAGATGAAAAAAAATCTGCTCTCGAAGTTCATCAACTCCACATGGAGTTATTATCTGAATTGAATCAAACTATTAAAGATTCGAGAGCTGCTTACTTCTCTGACTTGATTGAGAGTAATAAACATAACCCTAGGTTTCTGTTTAGTACTATCAATCAGCTTGTGAATACCTTCTCTTCCTACCATTTCTGCCTGTTCTGTTAATGACTGAAAATTTCTTCGTCTTTCTTTGTTGACAAAATCGATGGTCTGAGGTCCAATTTTACCCCCACTGTCCTTCCCCCCCCCCCGCCCCTTTCAGCCATCCGATTTTAATGTCGGAATTTGCTCCCATATCGCTTCAGTTCTTTGTTAAAACTGTAGACCTCAAGCATCCCTCCTCCAGTCCCTGTGATATAATTCCAACAAAATTTTAAAAATCCATCCTCCATGGCTTAGGTCCCAGCCTGCATTGTTGGGAGGGTTACTTTTAAAATGTATTCCGCTACAGATTACAGAATACATGTCATGAAATGTAATTTGTAACATATTTCATTAGATTACTCAATGTGAGTAACATATTCTAAATACTTTAGATTACTCCAATATTTTCTTACATTTTGTGTAACAGTATAGGTAGCATTCACACAACTACTTACTTGAGTAGACAATTCTGTTTCTTCTATTGTATCAACTGGCTGAATGCATTTGAGTCATCTTAAATATACACTCACTGGCCACTTAATTAGGTACACCTTGCTAGTACCGGGTTGGACCCCCTTTTGCCTTCAGAACTGCCTTAATCCTTCGTGGCATAGATTCAACAAGGTACTGGAAACATTCCTCAGAGAGTTTGGTCCATATTGACATGATAGCATCACGCAGTTGCTGCAGATTTGTCGGCTGCACATCCATGATGCGAATCTCCCAGTCCACCACATCCCAAAGGTGCTCTATTGGATTGAGATCTGGTGACTGTGGAGGCCATTTGAGTACAGTGAACTCATTGTCATGTTCAAGAAACCAGTCTGAGATGATTCGAGCTTTATGACATGGCGCGTTATCCTGCTGGAAGTAGCCATCAGAAGATGGGAACACTGTGGTCATAAAGGGATGGACATGGTCAGCAACAATACTCAGGTAGGCTGTGGCGTTGACACGATGCTCAATTGGTACTAAGGGGCCCAAAGTGTGCCAAGAAAATATCCCCCACACCATTACACCACCACCACCAGCCTGAACCGTTGAAACAAGGCAGGATGGATCCATGCTTTCATGTTGTTGACGCCAAATTCTGACCCTACCATCCGAATGTCGCAGCAGAAATCGAGACTCATCAGACCAGGCAACGTTTTTCCAATCTTCTATTGTCCAATTTTGGTGAGCCTGTGCGAATTGTAGCCTCCGTTTCCTGTTCTTAGCTGACAGGAATGGCACCCGGTGTGGTCTTCTGCTGCTGTAGCCCATCTGCCTCAAGGTTCGACGTGTTATGCGTTCAGAGATGCTCTTCTGCATACCTCGGTTTTAATGAGTGGTTATTTGAGTTACTGTTGCCTTTCTATCAGCTCGAACCAGTCTGGCCATTCTCCTCTGACCTCTGGCATCAACAAGGCATTTTTGCCCACAGAACTGCCGCTCACTGGATATTTTCTCTTTTTCGGACCATTCTCTGTAAACCCTAGAGATGGTTGTGTGTGAAAATCCCAGTAGATCAGCAGTTTCTGAAATACTCAGACCAGCCCGTCTGGCACCAACAACCATGCCACGTTCAAAGTCACTTAAATCACCTTTCTCCCCCATTCTGACGCTCGGTTTGAACTGCAGCAGATCGTCTTGACCATGTCTACATGCCTAAATGCATTGAGTTGCTGCCATGTGATTGGCTGATTAGAAATTTGCATTAACGAGCAGTTGGACAGGTGTGCCTAATAAAGTGGCCGGTGAGTGTATATTAACAAAGGCTAGAAGAGTATGTAAACATAAAAGATCTATGATTTTTTTATCTGGTAAAAAAAAAAGAAAGAGGCGAACTTTTCCATGGCCTTTTCTTTATTTCCATAGCTGTTCGAATGAAAAACCTTAGACAAAGATGAAAATATAGCATACTGTTTTACTGAATTTACTGTTGAACTAACATTTAGGCATCACTTTCAATGCATTTTGTGTCGCAATCTTCTTAAAATAAGAATGGCACCAACGAAAAAAAAATTAAGCAATCCATTAATTTCAAGAATGTAACTATTCTGAATACCATAAATTTAAATTGTAACTGTATTTGAATACATTACTCACAACTTGTATTCTAAATACGTAACATTGTTACATGTACTCCCCAACACTGTGTACCTGACTACTTTAAAATTGCCTGTGTTCAGCCTCTCCTTAAAAAAAAAAAAAAAAACCTCCCTTGATCCAGCAAGGGTAGAGAATTATAGACCTATTTCCAAACTTTCTTTCTTATCCAAAATCCTTGACAAAAATGGTTGCAGACCAAATCCTGCAACTGACTGAGGGTCATAACATTTTTGATAAATTTCAATCTGGCTTTCGTCACAAGCACAGTACTGAGACTGCATTACTAAGAGTGTCCAATTACACTCTTATGCATGCTGATAAAGGTAAACACACTATTCTTATTCTCCTAGATTTAACTGCTGCCTTTGATACCACGGATCATGCCATCTTACTTGATAGGTTGGAGAACTGGGTTGGCATTTCTGGTACAGTGTTAAATTGGTTTCGCTCTTATCAGACAAAAAGATATTTTAATGTTTGTATTAACAATCTTTTATCCTCGTCAGCTCCCTACTGTGTGGAGTCCCTCAAGGGTCTGTCCTTTGGCCAATTATCTTCTCTTTATACATGCTTCCTCTGGGTCATTTGTTTAGTCACTTTCAAGACATGTCATACCACTGTTATGCCAATGATACGCAGATCTATTTCTGTGCCAAACCCAATAACCTGAACCAACTGTCCTCCCTCCATGATTGCTTAGCTGCCACCAAAGACTGGATGCCCCTTAATTTCCTCCATCTAAACCCCGACAAAACTGAAGTTCTCTTAATTGGTCCTGAGAACTTTGCCACTGCAGTTCATCAGTTTATTGGTCCACTTCATTCAAACATCAAACCTACCACTAAAAAACCTTGGTATCATCTTTGACCAGAATATGTCTTTCGATCAACATGTTACTAAGCTTGTCCAATCCCGTTTTCTTCAGTTACGAAATATTGCAAAAATCAGAAATAATGTCTTTTAAGGATATCGAAAAATTAATTAACACTTTGATTTTCTCCCATCTAGATTACTGTAACTCCGTCTACTCTGGCCTCAACCAAGCTTCTTTAAATCGTCTACAGCTGGTTCAGAATGCAGCTGCTAGACTACTAAGTAGAACTAGCACATGGTCATTCTAGTAGTTTTTAAGTTCTAGTCATTGTTTGGGACTGCTTCAATCACTACTTTCAGTTGTTTTTGGTTTTTTTACATTTCACATTTTATGGGCCTTGTTACGTTTGTTAGTGTTTTCCGTTTTGTTTTTCAGGCAATATTTCCACTTTTTCAATTTTTCTATTAAAGTTCGACCATATCTCTCTGAGGTTTAAATTGTTTAAAAAATAGTATTATAGTTGTTTAAATGTTAATTTTGGTGTCAGTCATTTCCTAACAGACATACTAACATATGCAATGCATTAATATCTCAATTGGGTATTTATCTTGACAGACTACAAACCTTAAGAACGGCGGTCATTTTGACCGCACATGGTCGTTTTCGGTAGGAGTGAAATCCCGGTCGTTCTAATGTTAAATAGCAAAGTGTACAAAGCAAGGGAGATGTTTTCCCAAGGTGAATAAGTGGATTTATGAACTCACCACTAGAACAGCTGGAGACACCAAATGTGTCATGACTTATTGCCGATATGGGTGCTGTTCCAAACCACTTTATGTCCATATTGTAGTGAATTCGGGGGGCAACCACAGGAACTGCCGCAGCCGGGATGCGAACCCGTATCGCCCGCAACACGGGAGGCATCGCTAACCGCTCGGCTAAAGGGTCCGACCCGTTAGCCAAGGGCCAACGTGTCTACTCATCCATGCACGTTACAATATTAATTGAATGAAATCAACGTTTTGCACGTCGCTAAGTTTTAGCTTTGTTTACCGCCAAGAAAATGTCCATATCAGTGCCACCCACCTAACGTCTCTACGTAACTATAAGTTCAACCTTGCAATATAATTGATTAGCTGGTCACAGAATGTGGATATGGTAGTCGTTTTTAATTGGCTAGGGAGGGTGTTGTTATTTTTTGCAAGAAATGGTTTCCTAAATGCAAACTATCACTCTTTTGTGCTTTATTTTGCATTACAGTGTTAAGTCTTCCATTACCAAAATGATTTTTTACTTATAGCAGTAAAGGTATTTCAGTATTTTTTTTTTTTAAATTCAGCTGAGGGGACACAGTGACCTCATTGGATGGGCCTGGAACCCCAAGGCCTGCCCATAACGCCCGACCTGGAACTCCAGTTTATCATGGAGGTGGATGCCTCTGACACTGGGGTAGGTGTTGTTCTCTCTCAACGTTCTCCCTCTGACCAAAAGCTCTATTCACGTACTGTCTTTTCCCGCAAGCTCTCTTCTGCAGAAAAAAACTACGACATCGATAACTGTGAACTCCTGGCAGTGAAGCTGGCTCTTGAGGAATGGTGTCACTGGTTGGAAGGCGCTGAACACCCGTTCATCGTGTGAACAGACCACAAAAACCTGTCCTATATTCCAACTGCCAAATGTCTGAACTCTTGGCAAGCCAGGTGGGCATTGTTTTTTGGGAGATTCAACTTTACACTCACCTATTGCCCTGGTTCTAGAAATATCAAGCCTGATGCTTTCTCCTGCCAGTTCACCGCTGACCACTCTATTTCTGAGTCGGACCCAATCTTGCCATCCACCTACATTGTGGCCACCGTCTCCTGGGAAATTAAGTCTCGTGTCCGCCAAGCCCAACAGAATCAGCCTGACCCAGGTAATGGTCCTACTAATACCTTGTTGTTGTTTTTTTGGTGTTGTTTTTTTAGGGAGTTGTTCCTTATCCGATGCGAGGGTCTAAGGACAGGATGTTGTGTTGCTATAAAGCCCACTGAGGCAAATTTGTAATTTGTGATATTGGGCTATACAAATGAAATTGACTTGACTGTTCCTGATTCTGTTCGCTCCGATGTCCTCCAGTGGGCCCACTGTACTCGCCTGACCTGCCACCCTGGTGTAAACCAGACACTTGCCTTCCTCCATCAGTGCTTCTGGTGGCCACCATAGAAACACCCGGGAGTTTGTCTTGGCTTGCTTGGTCTGTGCCCAGAACAAAACTTCTGCAAGACCCACTTCTGGTATGCTCCGCTCCCTGCCCATACCCAGACACTCCTGGGCCCACACAGTTCTGGAGTAACACTGCGTATGCACAAAACGGAGCCTGAAAGAGGTGTACGCCACTTCCCACGCAAAATTTGTGATCTAAATAAAACAAACTTGACGGGAGAATGTACACACCTTTACGTAAACTCAGATGGTGAGGTGGTGAATTGAAGCCAGATTGTATAATGATGCCTCTCACACATTTAAGTTCAAAATTGTTTTGTTTTTTTTTTTTTGTTTTTTTTGCGCACACCATTTTCAGCTTTTGTGCGCACGTACACTTTTAGTAAAGATCCTACACACTGTTTTATAAATGAGACCCTGGACTTTGTCACTGGCCTTCCTCCATCTAATGCTCATACAGTCATCCTCATGATAATTGACAGATTTTCTAAAGGGGCTCATTTCATTCCTCTCCCCAAGCTCCAGGGAAACAGCGGAGCTGGTGAACCATGTGTTCTGTCTTTATGGCATCCCCACAGACATCGTTTCTGACAGAGGACCCTGATTCATGTCACAGGTATGGAAAGTCTTCTGTTCAGCTCTAGATATCAATGTCAGTCTTTCTTTGGGATTCCACCCACAGACCAACGGCCAGACCGAGTGGGCCAACCAGGAGATGGAGACAGCCCTGCGCTGTGTGATTTCCACCAACTCCTCCACCTGGAGTGCTCAACTACCCTGTGTAGAATATGCCCACAACACCCTCACCAACGCCTCATCAGGGATGTCACCTTTTGAGTGTGCCCTGGGATATCAAACCCCCGGTCCCAGCCCAGAAGGTCGAGGTAGCGATCCCTACTAACCCCTCTGAGGTATACTTGAAACACCTGGCCTATCTCAAAAACCACCCCACCTTCCATGTCTCCCTGATCTCTTCGTCTATTTTCCCCCCAGCAGCAGCCCCTTCAGCTCCACGCCTGGTTGATGACCACCCAGTTTACACCATCCGACAGCTTCTGGTTGTGCACTACCAGGGCTGCGGTCTACAATATCTGGTAGACTGGGAGGGATGCAGCCCTGAGGCACACTGCTGGGTCCCCCGCCGGCACATTCTCAACCCCTCTCTCATCCGGGACTTCCACGACCTCCACCTGGACAAGCTCGGTCAGGCACGAGGTGGTGCCCGTAGGGGGGAGGGGGTGGGGGTACTCTTACGCCCACCCCTGGGACATCATCTGTCATGCCCTCCCTTCAACCTAACCGGCAACCACATGCGCACTCTCTCTCTCTCTCTCTTTCCCTCCCTCCCTCTCTCTCCCTTGACCTACTTCCTTCAGTTGACCTACTTTCACCAGCCCAGCCAACACACCTGTTGTCCATCTCCTCATCAGTCCAGCAGCACATCTACCCCAGCTTTCCACCCAGTCTTCACCAGATTGTAGTGTCAGTGTCCTACGCTTCGAACCTATCTGAAAACTGTCTTTATGCATACTCAATAATCCAGGTAAGGAAATCACAGAAGATGAATCAGTTCATCTGGACACAATATTTAGTGGGAGATTGGTCAAAACGTTTCATCACTCATCCAAGTAACTTCATGAGTCTCAGTTATCAGTGCAGTTATCTCCCACCAAATGCTGTGTCCAGATGAACTGATTCACCTTCTATGATATTTGAAAACCATTTTTGATATTCAGCATTCAGCTCTTGTTACCTGCTTTTCCCCAGTTCTTGCATTGTTCTCCGTTTCCCTTGCAGTCCTACCTCCAGCACCTGTCTCTTAACATTGGTTCGGCAGGTTGCTTCTCTGCTCTGGAGCTCAGCCTTGCTCTGCCACTTTGGACCTCACTTTGGACCTTCTACCTCAGCTCCAAACTGCTCCTGCCCCAGCCTCAGTCCGTGGGTCTCAGCTACCAGCACAAACTTCCCTTAGCCTGCCTCCCATCTTCTCCTGCCTTGATATATCTTTCATCCACTCTGGTCTCTGCCTTTGTCTGCTCCTGGGTTCCCCTGTTCAGTAGCACCTAGTAACAAAGCTACCAAAGTTAGAATAAGCAGGTGGAAAAAGTCGTGCTTCTTTCTTCTTATTAATAAAAAAGAAAAACCTTTGTGTCCCTTGCAGCCATGCTATTTTCTTTTATATTAGTAAACCAGCTAACCACTTACCTGTTCCAAATGCACTCTCCAAACTGAGGCTAATCCCTTTCTGAGCATTAGTAAGCAAAATGGTTCTTCTCAGAACCGTATTAGGTCTCATTGAGCATCCACATCAATTTGTCTCAACTCCTTTCCATTATGGATGGTATCCAAAAAAGGACAGCAAATTAAGCTGCCTGGCCAAGTCAACGAAAAAAATGTCCAGTCACTGAAAACCCCAGATGCTAAATGCTCTAAACCAAATAGGCAGGGGGCCACAGACCTGGCAGGGGATGGGGTCCACACTTTGTCCCTTTTGGACATGAGACCAACCTCAATATGTCACTTTTCATGTCTCTCTTTGGTGTTTTTGTCTCTGTGTCTCTCTTGGGTACACATTTTAACACTGGGTAAAATGTTTGTGTGTGTGGTGGTGGGGGAGAGCAAGGTCATAATTTCAAAATGTTCCAGCCCACCCCACACATATATACATACACACACACACACACGCACACGCGCGCACACACACATACATACACACATACACACACACACACACACACACACACACACATATGCTGTGCCAATGTACAAGATACTAATTTGTTTAAGGACTTAGTTTTAGTTTTCACTAATCACTTTTATCAAAAGGCTCAATGACTCAATGCAGGCCTTTTTAACCCTGTATTAGCTGGGACCAGTAGCGGCTACCCCACCAACGAATATTTTGGTTGGACTATCCAAAGGAGTTGAATCAAGTGCAACTGGACTTGGTATATATCCGTGAAGAAAGGCACGAACTGAGGAAGCCTCTTGGATGAGAGGCGAAACGTCTTCACGGATATATACCAATTCCAGTTGCACTTGATTCAACTCCTTTGGATAACCATGACCTGGGTGAATGAGAACATTCACAGACATGTTTGGTTGAACTACATCACTCATGGTGTCTTTATATGTGTATGCAAAATCATATAAGGTATTATTAAGCATATAAAGCCAGCATATATGCCTGAGCTTTTACTCAAAAGACATTTGACCTTGACATGAAAATCAATTTCCTTGGACAGAGGCAATTGTATTTTACACAATGGAAATGAATACAGACTTTCAGTCATTTCTTGGACTAATAAAAGGACTTAACTGGACTTCTGACAGCAGTGAATAATCTGACGTGGATGAGGGTAAAGGAGGGCCTAGCTGTTCTTCTGAAAGTGTGTGAATGAAGGAAGCACCAATGAGCTGCAAATGACTATTTACAAAATATACAATTCATAACCGACAACCAATCACAAAATTTAACTAATATTTTTCTTTATCTCAACAAATATCTCTCTGTGGTGCACACCAATGCCTCTACTAACCAACATGGGAAATTTGGCAAATTTCAAACAAAATTGGCAGGCTTTAGAGCAACATTTGTTGTATTTGCTGTATTTGCTCAAACCAAATGGGGGTGAAAAAAATATGAATTTAGATCAAAGCGATGGGAAGAACCAACAAAAAGAAACAAGGCAGAAGAATTCTGTCTTTTTATTTATGTTTTTGTTGATTCCGCCCATCTCTTTGATCTAAAGACATGTTTTTTCACCCCCACTAGGTTTAGCAGTTCCCAATAATCAGTTAAAGCACTTTCTCAGATCTGTGCCTGTTCTGTGTTTATGAACACGCCTTAACATAAAATCATTACCACTTCTCACCTTATATGAACAATACCGTGTGCATTATACAAGGAAAGTGCTGATCTATAGACAGTTCTTTGTTAGTCCACCCAGTAACCATGTAAACTGCATGTCCTTGATAATCATGTGCAACGCTGCAACAATCTGAAATAAACTGAGGACCTGCAACGTTTTTTTGCAGTGTTGGTTATATTTGGGTCAACTGTGAAGGATTCAATATATAATATCACTCTGGCTTGCCTTCTTTTTGAAGTATCTGTATGTGATTCCCACCGCACAACGGAGGATTTTTGATGGGATTTTGCGGTTATAGATGAATTCACAATGTCTCTTTATGAATAAATATTTACTGGTGTACCAATAAAAAATGGTCACAGACTCACTTGAAGCTGTTCAACAGTTACTTCCTTGGATATTCTGACAAAATCAATATACTTTATATTATTCTTTAAACTTATCTTGTGTTGTATGTGATGTGTGACATCATTACAATTCATAACCCAAAGGGTCAACAGCAAATACTATGGGTCTTCCTCGGCTGTGGTTATCAACACTAGAGATAATTGATCTATTCTAACAAGCTAATTGCACCTAGCTTGCTAAAATATGGAGAGTTAAAAGTTTTTGCTTCTTCACACAGCATGCAGAAATACTATTTCAGAGGAATGACAACTTCTACATTACAGTGAGAAGTGATTGATGATCATTAATCAGGAACAGTTGTCCTAACTCACCTTGACTTCTCTGCAGGTTGGATCAACTGGTGTCCCTGTACTTCCATCAATGGCCTTGTCTATTTTCTGTGTTGCAATTTGTGATAATGGGCTATACAAATAAATTTGACTTGACTGTTTTTTTTTTCCATGCAAACCATTGTGCATACTATTGTGCTGCCTAAGAATAGCTGTTGCTGCTGCAGCACTTTGCTCCCTTAACAAAAATATTCTCTTTAACAAATCCGGCTCATCACATAATTTGTGGTGCTGACAGGCTCTGTAAATTTATATTTTCTGCCGGAGTTTTAAAAAATGATTTGCGAATGACTATGGCAAATTGAAAAAAAGGTATCGCAACTTATTGTTAGGGTTTGTGGAAGACCCCAAGCGCACGACACCAGACAGAGATGGGGTTAGCCGAAAACTGGTGTACTTTATTCCTTACGCGTACCAATAGTCAAACACACAATGAGCGACAAGGAAAAAAGGAAAGTCCAAGGGGAAAAAACTCGCGGGTAATCCAAACGGGAACACGGCAGGATACTTCCACAGGGAAACTTTGCAAGGGAAAAACATGAACCAAGGGCTGGGGTGAGTTCGGAGAGAAAAGGACCGTGAGGGAGAAGTAGCCGCTACTGCAAGGAGGTTACAACACGAACTGACAACGGGCGCGTGGGAGGCCACCAAACTTAAGCCCAGCCCTGATGGCTAAGCCGGCCCTGACGAGCCGATTGGCTGCTGGCGCGGGGTGGGTGGGCCACGGCGCGGGGTGGGCAAGCCGTAACACTTATGTGTCTAAAAGTCAATAAATGGAGGGCAAGATATCTACTACTACTACTACTACTACTACTACTTTCAGCTGTTCCCGTTAGGGGTCGCCACAGCAGATGATCCGTTTCCATTTATTCCTGTCCTCTGCATCTTCTTTTGTCACGCCAATCACCTGCATGTCCTCCCTCACCACATTCATAAACCTCCTCTTTGTCCTTCCTCTTTTCCTCTTCCCTGGCAGCTACATATTCAGCATTCTTCTCCCAATATAACCAGCATCTCTCCTCCACACATGTCCAAGCCATCTTAATCTTGTCTCTCTTGCTCTGTCTCCAAAACCATCCAACCTGAGTTGTCCCTCTACTATACTCGTGCCTAATCCTGTCCTTCTTTGTCACTCCCTATGAAAATCTTAGCACCTTCAACTCTGCCACCTCCAGCACTGCCTCCTGTCTTTTCGTCAGTGGCACTCTCTCCACACCACATAACATAGCTGGTCTCACTACAATCTTGTAAACCTTCCCTTTCACTTTTGCTGGTACCCTTCTGTCACAAATCACTCCTGACACTCTTCTCCACCCACTCCACCCTGCCTGCACTCTTCTTCACCTCTCTTCTGCACTACCCGTTACTTTGGACAGTTGACCCCAAGTATTTAAACTCATATGCCTTCGTCACCTCTACTCCTTGCATCCTCACCACTCCACTGTCCTCCCTCTCATTCATGCATATGTATTCCGTCTTGCGCCTACTGACTTTTATTTCTCTTCTCTCCAGTGCACACCTCCACCTCTCCAGGCTCTCCTCACCCTACTCTCGCTACAGATCACAATGTCATCCACAAACATCATAGTCCACGGAGACTCCTGCCTGATCTCGTCCGTCAACCTGTCCATCACCATTGCAAACAAGAAAGGGCTCAGAGCCAATCCTTGATGTAATCCCACCTCCACCTTGAACCCATCTGTCATTCCAACTGCACACCTCACCACTGTCACACATCCCTCATATATATCCTGCACCACTCCTACATACTGCTCTGCAGCTCCCAACTTCCTCATACAATCCCACACCTCCTCTCTCGGCACCCTGTCGAATGCTTTCTCTAAATCTACAAAGACACAATGTAACTCCTTCTGGCCTTCTCTATGTAAGGACCTCTAAAATCTATTGTACATACGTTGTGGTACTTCATTTACCAGCATGCTTTGTGTCTTGGATATTTCCTATGTTCGTGTGGTTTCCAAACATGTGGACCAATGGAATGTATTTGTTCTTTGTATTTGTATTTGAATTTGAATTTTGTTATTAGCCAATGATGTGGTGTGGAGTTGTTATGCCCGCGAAATCGCGAGGTTCGCAACGGTCGATCTCTTCACGGGAAGGGAGGAGTTTGGCATTCGAGGCAAGACTCTGAGGAGAGACATCCATTTTTCTCTACTGCTCCGTCTGGGTACCCGTTTCGCGGAGACTTTATACACAGCCGTGTACTAGGCCCGAATTTGAAGACAGGAGTGTTGCGATTGGCCCGCGGTCATACGCTTGCTGGTGGGGTTTGATTTAGTCCTATTATTTTGTTTCTGCCCCATAGCCAGTGTCGCTGCCAGCTAGCTAAGTGGATTTAGCATCCAGTGCTAGTGTTAGCCGACTAGAGTTGTGGAGGCTACCCAGAAGTCATCGGGTTGCGCTGGACGTTGATCTAACTAGGGGAGCCGCTCTGCTCCATTCCTGGGACCTGTCTGCTGTCCAAAGAGGACTCGCTTCATCTGCTCTCCGGCGCTGGCCCACCGGAGGACCATTATCTTCGCCAGGGTTGTCTGAACATTGCAACCTGTGGCCATCTTGTGGGTGGAGGCCGCTACCGGGGAGCCGACAGCTAGCACTTCGCCTTCCATCCTCTGGACTGCACACAGCCTCCCGGTCGAGGGAGCGATGGGTTGTGAGTAACCCGAAAATTTAATTTATACTGACACACACACACACTTTTATCTCGTCGCCTGGGCATCATAGCGGTGGCTGCCTTGCCCTCCGCTCAGGGAACTGCTTTAATGTGCACCAACGGGCCCTAACAGAAAGCGCTGGGTATTTTTGTGTTCTTTTGATACTTTCTTTCTGTTTATTGTGACCGGTTGTCACACCCTGTGTAATTTTAATTAATGTTTATTTGATCAACAATACTACACTCGTGTGGTACTCTCTCTCTTTCTCTCTCTCTCTCTCATTATTATCAAATAAATCCTATTATTATTAATTATATTTCGGGTGTATTGGCAGCTCATTTTCCACATATGCAAAGCCTAGGTTACTTATAGAGTGCTGGTAATAAGCTTGTACAGTAATTCAGTACACAGCAGGGTTATAAGATCTGCATTAACCACATGTTTGTTTAATTCTGGGAAGATACACCATTCACTAGCCTTAGGTAAGTGTAGTATTTTTACAGTGGAGGCACCGCGCTACTAAATTTATTATTATCTTGGTTAATTATTTATATTATCAATTATCACTAATATTGTCATTAGTGGCACTAGCCTACTGGTGCACAGGAGGTTCAGCCAGCTCACCATTCCACCGCTGAGAACTCAGGATCCGGTTGCGCTATTGATTCGTATTGTAACACTTTAGTAACTGGTAGCATTAGGCTTTTGTCTTGTTTAAATGTGCTTGGCGTTGCCCACCAGTGAAAAAAGGGGTTACATCTATACTTCTCAATCACTCTCAAAGCAAACATCACATCTGTAGTGCTCCTTCATGGCATGAACCCATACTGCTGCTCGCTGGTCATCACCTCTCCTCTTAACCTCGCTTCTATTACTCTTTCCCATATCTTCATGCTGCGGCGGATCAACTTTATACCTCTGTAGTTGCTACAGTTCTGCACATCGCCCTTGTTCTTGAGAATTGGTACCAGTGTGCGTCTTCTCCACTCCTCAGGCATCCTCTCACTTTCCAAGATTATGTTAAACAATCTAGTTAAAAACTCCACTGCCATCTCTCCTAAACATCTCCATGCCTCCACAGGTATGTCATCTGAACCAAGTGCCTTTCCATTCTTCATCCTCTTCATAGCTGCCCTCACTTCCTCCTTGCTAATCCACCGCACTTCCTGATTCACTATCCCCACATCATCCAACCTTCTCTCTCTATCACTTTCTTCATTCATAAGCTCCTCAAAGTACTCCTTCCACCTTCTCAACACACTCTCCTCACTTGTTAGCACATTTCCATCTCTATCCTTGATCGCCCTTACCTGCTCCACATCCTTCCCAGCTCGGTCCCTCTGTCTGGAAACTAAAAAGTCCAAGGTGATTTGTATTGTGCTTGACAAATGAGGCTTACTGTAACTGCAATACACCTGTAGTCAATGGCCCTCATAATGGAAAATTCTAGCTGGTAAGATTGCTCTGTGGAAATAGCAGCTATTGCCTTCTATTATAAATAAAACCCATATAAGTTTTACCATGTGACCAGTGTTTTATGGAAGATTGAAAAAAATGACGTCATCATAGCCCCTCCATGGGAACTAATAATTAATTAAACATATTTACCCTGACTGAATAGATTAAGAAGTATGTGGTAATGGGTATGGGTAGAGTCATTTATTGAGACTAGAGTGAACTCATTTGAACTTACATCTACAAGGCTTTCATGCATCTACTGAGGCTAATTGAGGACATAATGTGGCTTTTAAGTTAATTAATGCCTGCTCAGTGGTTCAAAAATATCTCATTTTGGCAGTCAACTTATAAAAGGAACTTGAAATAGGGATATGTTGATATAAAGATGTCATTTTTATTATGACCTATTACTCATATGCTCTTACAAACACCACTTACAAATGTAAATAAGACAACCAGTGGGATACAAGTTACCATGAACCCACCATCATCTTGGTTCTTGTTTTTTGTCCCAACATTTTAACAAAAGGGAAAATCTTGCAGAGAGGCACGACTGAGATGGTTTGGACATGTGTGGAGGAGAGATGCTGGGTATATTGGGAGAAGGATGCTGAATATGGAGCTGCCAGGGAAGAGGAAAAGAAGAAGGCCAAATAGGAGGTTTATGGATGTGGTGAGGGAAGACATGCAGGTGGCTGGTGTGACAGAGGAAGATGCAGAAGACAGGAAGAAATGGAAACGGATGATCTGCTGTGGCGACCCCTAACGGGAGCAGCCAAAAGTGGTAGTAGATTTTAACAAAAGGGAAAGGAAACCCCTTTTGCAACTTTTATTTTGACTATCATTTCTATATATAAAATCACTTGCTTTGCTGATGATTGAAGAATAACATGTGATGTTGGTGAGGTATGGGCAATAGCAGCCTGAACATAAATAAAAGAAGGCCTCTGACTCACTTTGGAAAAAAAAAAAGGTATGGGAAAGTGAATTACTATCAGACCCACCTCCTAAGTGCTCTTGAGCTGGTTACTTGATTATCTGCTGCAAAATGGTGATCAAAACCAGCAGACTGTGGTAGCACTGGGAAGCTGCCAGGCTTAAATCTGTGTACAAGTGAAAATGCTATGTACAATATTGCTGACACAAAGTGCATGTGTACCCAGTTCCTGGATATAGTAGACTAAGTAACACGTTTAGAATTAGTCTATTCCAAATAAGGAAATGTGTAGTTTACTTCCGGGGGCACGGCTCTGCTGCTTCACTGCTCCTGTTACCAGCTATACGCGGAAGTAATGCCGGTGTTATCTGTGACCCGTCAGATTATGTGACCCTGCCCGTAAAACGCTTTATTTCGGCCACCTCCTGGATGCTAATCCTAATCTCCCGAGGAGGCTTTTCTGCTCGTGTCGATTTTGAAACTATTTAAATTCCATGTAAGTGAATGACATTATGGTCTGATTTACCAATGGTAGGTTTGCATATTGCCTTATATGCATCCTTGCCATAACTGTCAAGTGAAGCATGCGTGACAAACGAGTTGGACAGCAGCATATTGCAGTAAAGTTGGGAGATGTACTGCTAAGGAGAATGATTGATCAGCTGATTATGCGAGCGCACTGTTCAAACTGGCTGATATGTGCTCAGGTATCCCAACGTTACTGCAATAAATTCACTGTCCAACTCATTTGTCACGCATGCTTCACTTGACAGTTATGGCGATATTGAAGACGCATATAAGGCAATATGCAAACCTACCATTGGTAAATCAGACCATAATGTCATTCACTTACTGCCGAAGTACAGACAACGCATGAAGAGGGAAAACTCCATCGTAAAAACAATCAAAGTCTGGGACAGAGAAAGTGGGGATAAGCTAAAGAGCTGTTTTGAAACCACAAACTGGGACATGTTCTTTGAGTCATGCAGAGACCCCCATGAACTGACAGAACTGTATGACTTCATATATACAGTTCTGTGAGGAATCTGTAATCAACACCAAGGAAGTCAAAGTATTTCCTAATAACAAGCCCTGGCTGTCAACAGACTTGAAAAGCTGCCTTAATGAAAAAAAGGCGGCATTCCTCACAGGTGACACCGAAGGTGTCAAAGACAAAAGAAAGGCGCTCAGGGCCAAGATACAGAGAGCCAAAACGGATTTTAAGAATGAGGTGGAGAATCAGTTTTTTACAGGAAACCCCAGACAAACCTTGGGAGGGGCTTAACACAATGATGGGTAGGATAACCAAAATACAAGATGATGGGTTCCTGGACAGTCCCTCATTTGTGAATGATCTTAACTGGTTTCATAGAAGATTTGACACCACGGATTTCAAAGATAAGAGCAACACCATCTGTGCCAATGTACCCAGAAAGCCTACAATTCAGCTGTCAGAGCAGGAGGTTGGCACTTGCCTCTCACGGATTAAGACCCACAAAGCACCCAGACCTGATGGTCTACGTGGACGTGTTCTGAAGGTGTGTTCCATCCAGCAAAGGGCTGTTTTAACTAGGCTATTCCAGTTTTGACTGTACACCTGCACTGTGCCTAATACATGGAAAGCGTCTATCATCAGACCAGTACCCCAAAAGGATCCAAAGCCCTGAATAACTTTTGTCCTGTAGCCTTAACCCCGATAATGGCTACGTCCATGGAGAGGGCTGTTAGCAAACATCTTACTTCATCCATAGCAGAACAGTTGTAACCATTACAGTTTGCTTACAAGACACAAAAGGGGACTGAGGACATTACCTTCACCATAGTCACCATGGTTGCGAGTCATCTACAAAAGACTAACGCATATATACGGATTCTATTTATTAACTTTAGCTCAGTTTTAATACAATACAGATACATGTAATCCTGCAACAGCTTCCGGACTTAGGGGTGAATGGGGGCCTTGTGCACCAAGTCAAGGACTTTTTAACTGACTGCTCACAGAGTCTGTGTAAAAGGAACACTTTCTGATGAGACCGATATAAACATGTGGGCACCTCATGGTTGCATTTTATCACTGTTATTATTTTCTGTGTACACCATAGAGATGACACTTGCAGGACAACAATTTCAAGCTTTTCAAATATGCCGATGACATGGCTTTATTTGGTCTCTTTTATAAGAATTACGTCTCTGATTACTTTGCCCAGGTTTTCAAGCTGGTACACTGGTGTAAATCCAGCTTCCTGCTAATCTTTCTTCTTTGGCTGCACCTGTTAGGGGTCGCCACTCTCACTTCTTCTTGGGTCTCCACCATGTCAACCAACTCATTCCAGAATTATTCTTTCTCTTCCATCTCACACCCAACTTGCGGGGCATATGCGCTGACAACATTCATCATCACACCTTAGATTTCCAGCTTCATACTCATCACTCTGTCTGACACTCCCTTCACCTCCAACACACTCTTGACATACTCTTCTTTCAGGATTACCCCTACCCCATTTCTCCTCCCATCAACACCATGGTAGAACAGTTTGAACCCACCTCCGATGCTCCTGGCCTTACTCCCCTTCCACTTGGTCTCTTGCACACACAGTATAGTATCTACCTTCCTTCGCTCCATCATATTAGCCAGCTCTCTCACTTTACCAACATAGTGCCAACATTTAAAGTTATGACTCTCACCTCCACACTCCTACCCTTCCTCCTCTCCTGCTGCCTCTGGACACACCTTCCCCATCTCCTTCTCCTTCGCCCAACAGTAGCATGGTTTCCACCGGCACCCTACTGGCCAACAGTACTGGTGGTGGCCGTTGGTAACCTGGGCCTTGACTGATCTGGTATGGAAAAACGAAGGAGCTTATTTTAAACCATTTTAAACCACGCAGAAACACCCCCATTGCTTACACTTTGTGACCAATCTGTGGAAATTGTCAACGTTTTTTTTTTTTTTATTGTCAACTGATTTAAGTAGCTAGGAACACACATGGATGACAACAGACAATGTTTCATGGACAATGTTGACTCTATATGTAAGAAAGCCAGTCAGAGACTGTTTTGAATCAGGAAATTGAAAGGGTGTGGGATCAGTCATAACAATTTGGAAATAGTATGTCAGCCTGATAGAGAGTATTCTTGTGTTTAATATCTTTGTCTGGTATGGACATTTGACACTAACAAACAAAAACAAGCTGGCCAGGATCGTCAGAACAACAGGAAAGATAGTAGGCCACCAACAAAAGTCACTGGATGACCTTTACAGTACAGCTGTACTTTGGAAAGTTTTGTCCTTCATTGGTGATGCTATACACCCCCTCCATACCGAGTTTGATTTGCTCCCCTCAGGGTGACACTACAGAGTACCCCTGGCGTAGAAAAAGATCTATAAGGGATCTTTTGTTCCCACTGCAATAGAGTTGATGAAAAAACTATGTTAATCTGCATAATTCTGCAATGAATGTGTTCTGTATACTGTGGGTAGGTAGGATGAACTATCGTACAGTTATGTGTGATGTGATTTACTGTATTGATGTAACGTGATGTTTTTGTTGTATCTGGTGAGACCGAAGGTGATTTTCCGGCCTCAGCTGGACAATAAAGTTCTATTCTAATTAATTATATCTTGTTCCATATGGCAGCATGAGCACCTATTTTCTTAATAATGGCCTCTGGGTCAATAGTATCAGCAGAAAATGTGTTACTTTAGATGCAGGTTCATCTGAGTCCTGAGTATTTCTTTTTTTCTTTTTCTTTTTTTGAACATGAATGGGTTCTATGAAAGTTGTTTTGCAGCAAAAAAATACTCACATGCATGTCCTCACACATATGCCTGTGTGCCCAAAGACAGGCATATATGTTGGATGTAAATATATTCCTTAAGAAGGTGAGGACTCCTTAAAGGCCCACTTGTGTTAAATACTGCTCCAACACAGTAAAGCATATGTTTTCTTATGTCTACAGTTATTTTGTGAAGTGGTTTTAGTCCAAAATTACATATTTGCTATGCTTTTGACCTATTGGTCATGGAGCTCAACCGAGCACAGCTGCTCCTTATCACGTGAGGCTTACGACACAATGCCCTGGAGGTGTGTACTTTTACTTCGAAGGGATGAGTGTGTGCGCGTGTGTGTGCGCGCGTGTGGATGAGGGGAATTCAAGGTGGGTGGTTGGATATACTGCCTGCTCGATTATGTGTGTATTATCCATGTTATAATTTCTATGCTCACAATTACAGATATTTACATCTGTATATCTATATATGTATATTTATTTTACTAAGAATTTCCAAATCCAACAACAACCACTATTAGAAAATAGAATAAAAAATAGAGTACAAAAATTGATTTTATTTCTGCCATAATATGCTTCAACAACATATGCCTTGAATGCACACAAATAGGATATTCAGTGTGATCGTACTGACTGTAATCCATGTCCTGATCAATCACCTATCATCGCCTCCTTGCCTGTGTGAAAACCCTTAAACATTTCTTTATTTCAGCTGAGCAGGACATGCAGTGGTTGGTTTTGGATCAAAAATACCCGACATTTAAGCTGTGCAGTTGACTCCTCTGACCATACCCAGGGGAATAATTCAAAAACTGGACTATCCAGTCGAAAAACAATGTCTTGGAAAAGTGCTGTGTTTGGCTGCCGAGCAGTGAATTAAAGTTTATATTGCCTCCCAAAGGATGCATAGACTCGCTTGTGTAAGTGAACATAGCTTCTAATGTGAGCACTTTGAGACAGAACACACACAACCGATGCATTATTTGAAATTTTACAGAGGAGGGGCTTCACTTAAACCAACCACTGGGCAGGCCCTTTAATGTTCACAGTAAGTGGAGCTTAGGCTATGATCATTCTACTGTTGTTAGAGTTTATGAGAATTTTCATTTGAGTAGAAATCGTGTTCTTGTTGATTTATATGAGCAATCTATATCCTCTGCATAATATATTTCCTTCTCTGCAACAAGAGGGGCAGCTCGAATAGGGTACAATCAGTCAATTATATTTACCTATTGTGTCAGGTGTTTCAGCCAATGACGTGCGGTCAGAGTAGACAGGGTAGGCAGTGTGATTTAATAAAAATAACCATATAACATTTTTCTTGGGGGGGGGATTCCCCCCCCCCTTTTTCTCCCAAATTGTACCCGGCCAATTACCCCAATCTTCCGAGCCGTCCCGGTTGTTGCACCACCCCCTCTGCCGATCCGGAGAGGGCTGCAGAGTACCACATGCCTCCTCCGATACATGTGGAGTCGCCAGCCGCTTCTTTTCATCTGACAGTGGGGAGTTTCGCCAGGGGGATGTAGTGCACGGGAGGATCATGCTATTCCCCCCGAACAGGCACCCTGACCGACCAGAGGAGGCACTAGTGCAACGACCAGGACACACACCCACATCCAGCTTCCCGCCGGCAGACACGGCCAATTGTGTCTGTAGGGACTCCCGACCAAGACGGAGGTAACATGGGGATTCGAACTGACGATACCCGTGTTAGCAATGGAATAGACCGCTACACTACCCAGATGCCCAACCATACAACAAATCATAACATATCAAACATACTTGTTACATTTACTTAACAGTCTAGTTACATAAAATGTAACTAGAGTGTTACATACTAACATCAGAGGTCTAGTTACAAGACCTCTGATGACTAGTAGTTCTCCTGATTTCCTACGTTAAATGCACTTGTCGGCTAAATGACTGTAATGTAATGTAATGTAAAGTATGCTGTGTTATAATGTATTTTTAATGACATTTTTATGTCCTTGTCCTTTTTATGTCCTTAAACTTCTAAGAGCCAAGTGCCATATAGCACACAAGCTCGCCTACTTTTTCAATGGGAATGGTAGGCGCTTGTTTTTTTCAGGATTGCCTTTAACGTTTTGAATTTTGGAGTTTGCACATGCATATTGCATAACTTAAGGCGAAATCAACAGACGAGGAAAGGCAATGCTTGTGGCGGAAGTGCGAGCCAAACAGAGCCATTAAGGTCACATCACGGACAGATTCGTGGAGAAAGACAGGTGAATGGGCGTGCGTCCGGGTAGCGTGGTGGTCTATTCCGTTGCCTACTAACACAGGATCGCCGGGTCGAATCCCCATGTTACCTCCGGCTTGGTCAGGCATCCCTACAGACACAATTGGCCATGTCTGCGGGTGGGACGTTGGATGTATGTCCTGGTCGCTGCACTAGCGCCTCCTCTGGTTGGTCGGGGCGTCCCCCAGATCGGCAGAGAGGGGGTTGGAGCAGCGACCAGGACAGCTCAAAAAGAGCGGGGTAACTGGCCAGATACAATTGGGGAGAAAAGTTGAAAGTAAGCCATTGACTTTACGCTTTTATGCTCGTGGCAGTGTTTAATTAATGTAATCTGTAAACGTGTTTTTCATGTAGTGTGTCTGTGTTGGACAAGTTAACATGAATATGATTTTTAATTTGATTTTATTCTCTAAATTTTGACTTTTTTACAGAATGCTGTCCCGCATCAGACAACCATCGCTAAAATGCCTTCCCCATCAGCTGCACACACCAGTTACTTCACATCCCTCTTCTTAATAGCGCTTCATACAATTATTTTGTAGATATGTTTTAATTCATTTCATTGTTAAGTTCTACAGTTTCTAAAGTTTGCATTAATATTTATTGTTCATTTTTACAAATCTATATAAATGTAGAGTTCACAAAGGTATGCGACTGTTTGTGTAGCTGAACTGAAGTGTTTAGTAATGGATTTTATAACTCTATACAATGTTTGAATTGGTATTTATTGTTCATTTTTAGACCTCCAGTTTGCATTGATATTTACTGTTCATTTTTACAAACCTATACAAATGTAGAGTCCACAAAGATATGCCACTGTTCTTACATTCATGCACTTTTGCAATTGTGTAGCTGTACTGAAGTGTTTAGCTGCAGTGGATGCTTGCATGCATGCTTTGCAGCCAGTATCATTTATTATGCTTTTGTCACTTTGTGTTTTCTAAGATACTTGCTAAATGTGAAATTGAGTACTGTGAATGACATGAGTACATATCTTCCCCAGTCACACTTTTTTTTTTTATTTGTAATTTTGCCCTATTTTTTTCAGGCTCAAGGCATCATGCCACATTTTCTTTTCATTGACTGACAATTCGTCTCCCACTAACACATCAAAATCAGCCCTGAAAGTTGTCAACCACTTTAAAGTTTACAGATTTGTGCAAGTCATCTCGGTTTGTCTTCCATTTCTACGTATCAGTGCAATTACTCTTGAATAATATTTACTGTTCACTTTCACTATACAAGTTTTGTGATGATGTTAACTCACTTTTTAAAATGTTTACAAGTTTGTTATATTATGTAGTTGAACTGGACTGGGATCTAACTGCACAGGAGAAGCATTAATGATGGGATGCATGCTATTTATTATATGTTTACCTTCTCACCATTTGTCAGCTAATATGCTGATGTCACTTTGTATCTTATAGGTTTGCGTCTAAAACGTTTTGGGTAACAGCATGCCCTAAGTGACTAACTGGTATTTTCACATCTATTGCCCAAAAATGTGTTGTGTTTTTAATTGATCTATAGGTGACCTCAGTATATATGATCTCAACATTCTGTCACCTCAGCACCCAGTTTATCTGCATGAATTCACTCTCAGTTCTGCTATCAGTCATTTTATTCAAGAATCAGTAACACTTTATGTCATCCTCTTATTATATATCATAATACTGGAAATGAATCAATGAAATGGTACATAATTTAAATATATGTATTTGTATATTTTACATACACTATCTGTACAAAAGTATTGGGACACACCTTTTAATCACTGAATTCAGGTGGTTCATTCAGACCCAATGCCACAGGTATATAAAATCAAGCAGGTAGCCACACAGTCTGCATTTACAAACACTTGTGAAAGAATGGGTCATTCTGAAGAGCTCAGTGAATTCAGGCATGGTACTGTCATAGGATACCACCTTTGCAATAAGTCAGTTCGTGAAATTTCTTCCCTGCTAGATATTCCACGGTCAACTGTAAGGGGTATTATTGAAAAATACAAGCGTTTAGGAACAACAGTAACTCGGTCACGAAGTGGCAGACCACGTAAAGTCACACAGCGGGGTCAACTAGTGCTGAGGTGCATAGTGCGTAAAAGTCGCCAACGCTCTGCTGACTCAATAACTGCAGAGTTCCAAACTTCCTCTGGCATTAACATCAGCACAAAAACTGTGCCCCGGAGCTTCATGGAATGGGTTTCCGTGGCTGAGCAGCTGCACGCAAGCCTTACATCACGAAGCACAATGCCACATGTCAGATGGAGTGGTGTAAAGCACGCTACCACTGGACTCTGGAGCAGTGGAAACGTGTTCTGTGGAGTGACGACTCACGCTTCTCCGTCTGGCAGTCTGATGGACGAATCTGGGTTGGCGGATGCCAGGAGAACGTTACCTGCCTGACTGCATTGTACCAACTGTAAAGTTTGGTGGAGGAGGGATAATGGTATGGGGTTGCTTTTCAGGGGTTGGGCTAGGCCCCCTTGTTCCAGTGAAGGGAAATCTTAATGCTTCAGCATACCAAGACATTTTGGACAATTCTATGCTTCGAACTTTGTGGGAACAGTTTGAGGAGGGCCCTTTTCTGTTCCAGCATGACTGTGCCCCAGTGCACAAAGCAAGGTCCATTAAGACATGGTTGGGTGAGTTTGGTGTGGAAGAACTTGACTGGCCTGCGCAGAGCCCAGACCTCAACCCCATCGAACACCTTTGGAATGAACTAGAACGGCGACTGCAAGCCAGGTCTTCTCGTCCAACATCAGTGCCTGATCTCACAAATGCTCTTCTGGATGAATGGGCAAAAATTCCCACAGACAAACTCCAAAATCTTATGGAAAGCCTTCCCAGAGGAGTGGAAGCTGTTATAGCTGCAAAGGGGGGCCCAACTCCATATTAATGCCTATGGATTTAGAATGGGATGTCATAAAAGCTCCTGTAGGTGTAATGGGCAGGTGTCCCAATACTTTTGTACATATCGTGTATATTAAATTACATACTTTTACCACAAATGTTGGTTCTTTGTGTTGTGTTTGTGTTCTTTCCAGGCGATGTTTCAACAATATTTACAAACAGTATCTCATAACAGCTGTTTGTAGTGACAGCAATGAAATCCATCATGGAAACCATATATATAAAGTACTTCATCAACACTTGACAATATTCTTGTTTAGGTTTTCATGTGGAACATACCACTGTTCCCACTGCTTGCTGCTCCATATATTTGGAAGGTCCGACTCCGTCGACATGGTCGCGGTGGAAGATTCCGGTTCCATGGACTCAACGATGGAGGACTTCAGGTCCAACTCTGCGCTGCAGCTGCTAACGTTAGCCACAGAGCAGAGCTCCTGCGACCTCTACTCTGTGACGTCAGCTGCCTCGGTTGCTTTGTGGTCGATTACGGCAGGTAGGTTTAACGTTATGCTAGCTTCTGTGCTAACGTCCTTGCTGCTAGCACTAGCAGCGCTGGCTGTCTCGGCTTCGGCTGGTCCGTCGCTCAATGATATTTTTTTGGCTGTTTAGCAAAACCAAACTTCCCTAGGTCGACGTGCTTTCGCTTTGACATATTTGCTAAACTATTTAACAGTGTTGTGTCGTCCGGCCGCCTACGCAACAGCGACCGGACGACTTTCTTTGAAATGAGAAAAAAACGCGCTTGTTCTGTGCATAGCGCCTCTCTGGCGTGGCTGATAATTACAGCCTGTAGACATGAGAGACAAAACCATGCTCGCAAATGTTTTTTAACTGGTTTGCAAAAAAGAAATGCATCTACTCATATATTTTGGTAATGTGTGTGTGTGTGTGTGTGTGGTGTTAGTGTAGATAGCGGGACCGAAAACTAAAGCGTTTATGATCCTAATTCTTTTTGGAGGTGGTAGGTATTGTCTCAGAGGGGAAGGGAAAAATCCCAGAAAATTAAAATTATGCATAATTATGCATAAATATGCAAAATATGCATTTTTCTCGGCATTTCAGATGATTCTGAGCATCTTTGATTTTTTCACCTATATAAAAAAAATTCTGGGACTTAGAAATGTTTTGGCATTATGCAAAATATATGCATTTTTTGCAAAAATGCACTTATGATCCTAATTTGTTTTGGAGGTGTTGGGTATTGTTCCAGAGAGGACCAGAAAAATAGCAGAAAATTAAAATAATTATGCATAATTACGCATAATTATGCAAATATAACCTATTTTTCTGGACTTGCCTGTTAGTGATTTTAAGTTCCTGTTACAAGCTGCTGCCAGAGTATATGCCTTGAGCTCTTATTTTGAAGGCTGAAGAGAGAGCGGAAGTGCTGTACGCAGTGTTGTTGCTGTGGCGTTCTGTTGGGGGAAGAATCCAAATAAAGTGGTCCTCGTGTGAAAGTGGAACCTCCGTATTTCCACATGTTGCTCCTCGGTTATCTCAGAAGACAGCAGCAAGATGAGTGAAGTCTTCGTGCACACACCGCGCCGGGTTTCCGACACGACGAAGCTCCGCCGTTGCTAGCTGAGGCTAACTGAGAAGCTAACTGACTCTCCGAACCTTCCTTTTCGGTCATTTAAACGTCTTTCTTTTGCGGGACGTTGGCACAAGCGTCCCACCGCTGCCACCAATGTAACCGAGGGTTTGTAGATGTCGCCTATACTGTGTTGTAACGTGCATGGATAAGTAGGCACGCTGGCAGCTAACTCGCGGGTTTGAGCCTTTAGTCGAGCGGTTAGCGATGCCTCCTGCGGTGCGGGCGATACGGGTTCGCTTCCCGGCCGCGGCAGTTCCTATTGTTGCGTCGTCCCCCGATTTCGCTACAGTATGAAACTTGCTCCCCACTGGAAGGGGCCCTACAGGGCCCTATCTGTGTTGGGCTCTGAGGGTAAACCTGGACTCACCTATCATATTGGCAGCCCTTTGGACTTTGATGGACAGGGGCAGGTCGTCCATTATGATAGACTGAAACCATACACACTACCGGTGGCTGCTGGTTTTTCAGATAGCCTGCCGGCTTCTCCTCTTCATGCTCCCTCGCTGCTGGACGAGGGGTCGCCAGAGAGGGACTTTGTGGCTGAGGAGCCGCTGGCCTCCGGTGACACAGGGACTGTTCGGATTACAGGCACCAGTGAGCCACTACAGACTGTTGCTCGTTCTGGGAGGATTGTGAGAAAACCACTTCGTTTCCAGGACTTTGTCACGTTCGGTTAGCTGTTTGAAAAACGAAAAACATCACAGACAAGTCAATATGACTGTTAGAATTTCTGTTGAATGTTTGTCGGGGTCACTTGACATGTTTTTTTTACTGTGATGGTACATTTTTTTTTCTCGTATGTATGTAGTATGTCTGGATGCTATGGTGTATCGGAACTTTCCGGTGTACATGGGGAATAGTGTGGCATACTTTATTGAGACTGTGCAGTGACGTGAGGGATAACATGCATAATGTTATTGTTAAGATTTTGTTTTATGGGGCTGGGTTCCTTCTGGGGTTCGCAGATTGATATGCACTTTTTTTGGTTTCAGTGTGTGTTTTCTGCTTTATATATGTATATTTAGGAGGACAGGTTGATAATGTTTAGGACAAGCCTGTGTTTTTTTTGCACTTATAGTGTTACTGTTTTGAAACGAGGACGTTTCTTTTTGTAGGAGGGGAGGTATGTAACCTATTTTTCTGGACTTGCCTGTTAGTGATTTTAAGTTCCTGTTATAAGCTGTTGCCAGAGTATATGCCCTGAACTTTTATTTTGAAGGCTGAAGAGAGAGCGGAAGTGCTGTACGCAGTGTAGTTGCTGTGGAGTTCTGTTGGGGGAAGAATCCAAATAAAGTGGTCCGTGTGTGAAAGTGGAACCTCCGTATTTGTTATTTTATAGTTTCATACAGTATAGGCGACATCTACAAACCCTCGGTTACACAAAATATGCATTTTCTAAAAATGGCTAAAAACCACTTTTCTCGGCATTTCAGATGATTCTGAGCATTTGGGGGGAGGGAGTTGGAGTGGGGGGGTAAACCACCTTTCTCGGCATTTAAGATGATTCTGAGCATTTGGGGGGGGGTTGAGTGGGGGGGGGGGTTAGGGAAAGGGGGAAGGCGGTTAGCTGGCAGGATGAAGAGGAGGGAGATTTAGACGGGTGAATAACCAAACCGCTACGTTGTAGCGGGGTTCTTCTAGTATTTTGCATAATGCCAAAACATTTCAAGTCCCAGAAAAAAAAATTTGTATAGGTGAAAAAAATCAAAGATGCTCAGAATCATCTGAAATGCCGAGAAAAGTGGTTTTTAGCCATTTTTAGAAAAACGCATATTTTGCATATGTATGAATAATCATGCATAATTTTAATTTTCTAGGATTTTTCCCTTACTCTCTGAGACAATACCTACCACCTCCAAAAAGAATTAGGATCATACGTGCTTTAGTTTCCGGTCCCGCTATCTACACTAACTAACACACACACACACTAACACCACACACACACACACACATTCCGAAAATATGGGAGTAGATATATATATATATATAGAGAGAGAGAGAGAGAGAGAGAGAGAGAGAGAGAGAGAGATCTCCAGTGAGTCAAGTAAATTCCTTATGAGACAATACAAGCCTGTTTCATGCCATAAGCAATCATCAGTTGTCAATAAAGCAAAAGGACATACGTTTACTGCCGCGTCATGCACATCACGTGCACAACGTCCAATGGGGAAGGGAGACGTGCGACATTCAAAAATTCAAAAACACGTGATCGGTAACGGTCCAATGGGGGGGGGAGTTTGTCTATTGGCATGATTTGTTTATAAGCACAAAATAGGTGCTTCTATCTATGTCAGCAACTGCTGGCCAGTTCATTCGTGCTATTCAATGTGGACATTTGTGGTTTGCAAATGATAAAATATCTTTCAGTTAGACACAGATTGCACATTATGCTACTGGCTGAATATGCTTTGTTCTTTGAGAGGATTTTGCAGGTGGATGAATAATTAATGTTTCTGTCCGCCAGTGACCAAATATAACGGCTTAAAGACGTTACATTCTGTAAACGGTTGTTTCTAAGGCTACACGTGTGTGCATTAAACCTCTTTTTGAACGTTCCCTCTGTTAGACCGATGTATGTGTCTCCATTTCGCCGTTGTCCTCTCTCGTCACCGTAGCTTGCTGGATGACTCCTCTCGCCTGGCGTTCCGCCTCAGGGGGGCACGAGTCGTTCACACGGCACGTGCAGTTGGGGGAGTCCGTTTGTGATGAAGGTGTCGTTGATTTGCTCGTGATTCCTGTGTTGTGGGACGATATTATTTGTTGAATGTTAGGCATGCAGCTATAAGTAATTTTGATGGTGTTATTGAATATCTCCCTCAGTTGATGGTCCGGGGTAAAACACTTATCCAAAAGTTAAAAAAAACCCGCTCGCCGGTGTTTGTGGCCACGGTATCACTGTAGAGTGGGTTGTACCAGCTGATGTTTCGGTTTCTATTGCGGTTGTTGATTGGATGAATAGGCTCGATAGCCCTCAGCTAAGGGGCGGGGTCGATAGCCCTCAGCTAAGGGGGCGGGCCAGGCCCTTTAGTCGGCTGGTTAACGTTGTCGCCCGCGGTCCTGGAGGTACGGGTTCGCGTCCGGGATGCGGCGTCCCGAGCAGCCACCCCCCGCCCCAATCTGCTGCAGCATCTAATGGTGGGTTGTACTTGAGCTTAAAATTGTAGCTGCTCTTTTGTAATGCATCTTGGTATGGGGGTGTAGCTTCATTGAAGATGGACTCATTAGATGATCATTTTGAGAGTCTTCTATTAATGCTTTCTGGGACGTTCTTCAAGATGGGGGGTGGGTGGTTGCTTTCTCTGTGGACATACTGCAGCATGTTGTTGGCTTGGCTTGTATGTGCCGTACATTACATGTGCCAAGTCCAGAAATGTTTGTTTATATATATACACACACACACACACACACACACACACACACACACACACACACACATATATATATACACACATACACACATATATATACATACATACATATACATATACATATACATCTGCATACATACATACATACATACATACATACATACATACATACATACATACATACATACATACATACATACATACATACATACGCATATGCATATATGCATATATCCATCCATCCATCCATTATCTTAACCACTTATCCTGCTCTCAGGGTCGCAGGGATGCTGGAGCCTATTCCAGCAGCCACTGGGCAGCAGGTGGGGAGATGGGGAGACACCCAGGACAGGCCGCCAGGCCATCACAGGGCCGACACACACACACACACACACACACACACACACACACACACACACACACACACACACACACACACACACACACACACACACACACACACACACACACAAAACACAGCATTATTTATTTCTTGGCTTTCCAGAGAGCGAATTGAAAACCACTGGTATAAACAAAGAGAGCAATCATCAGCAAGAGAGGAACGTTTGCCTTTCCCATGTAAAAGCACAGCTGGAATGTTGTCTCTTTACCCTTTTTGTCTCGGCCATCACTCAAGCCATACTGTGCTTGCTCGCGTTAGCCCATCTGTGCCATTTTAATGTGAGGTCAGATGTTTACTGTTCACCTTTACTGTAGAGACTGGCCAGTCTGAAATTCGATAATTGAGTTTTGCAAACGAAAAAAAAAAAAAAACACCACAAAAAAAAAACAACGCTTGAGTGTTGCAATATACACCCTATATTGCTCCTTATGTACTCAACCTAAATCAGCAACTGTCACTGGAAGCAACTCTGAATCACATTATGCAAATTTTGTTGTAGACGCTGTCCAAATGTTCGAGACACTTGGACTCTCTGATGAATTATTCAGAGAGAGTTCACAATGAGTCTCAAAGCATATGGGGATGAGGGAGCTGATATGAAATATCATGCATGAAATCTGGAGAACAACTTCATAAAAGGGATTCACCAAGCAGGCTCAAAACCCAACTGTCAAGTCCAGCTTTGCAAATGTACCCTACATTAGAGAAACACATGCATATCACCTGCTTCCACCTCCTCTAATGTCTCTCGTTGTTTCTTTTTTCTCCTCGTGGATGTTGCTGCTCCTTTCTGAGAACCCGGCTCCTCTATCCTTGAAATAAAGGCCTCGGGTGAATCCTATTGCTTCTCATTAGCTTAATTCCCATTCTTGCTGGCTCCCTTTATTGCTTGATGATAACCTTCTCGTGCAGTGGCATTCAGGGTAAAGTGGTGTCCTGCTTTCAGGGGAATTGTATGCATCACAGTGTTTCATCATAGCGGTCCCTGACATCTAATCTGATCTCTGACAGAAGGTTTTCTGGCATTATCTCTGGATCTCATTGCTATACCAAAATTAATTTTCATTATTCAATGTATCCTACATACTATCTATTGCCATTTTAGAGTGATCACTGTCAGCCTATGGTGTCATAAGGCTCACTTATTTTGGGGCACTTGTGAAATGTGAAGCACAATAGCATAAAAAAAATCTGTGTGACGAATATCCCATTCAGCTCGAATGAAGAGATAAGCTGTAATTTGAGCCAGTCAGTTTCTATATAATTTTGTTGGAAGGATGAATTCTTCCAATCACCCCTATCACTGTGCTTCTAATTGATGTGATTAACATACACTTGAGTATCAACAGAAATACACAGGACTTGCTCCCTGAAAAGGAGATCATTGACTCCACGCTCTGACAGATGGAGATGCTTTGAAAGCCTGCCGAAAAACTGTGATGCAAATGGGGTTTTTCATAAAACACACTGGCCGGGTCGATGACACATTAATGGGGTGGGGGTAGACATCGTCCCCCATTCATAAATGAGCATTTGGAAAAATTTCACCTTGCTCTGGCAAGGTGGTATAGTTTCGATTGATGATTATCTTCATCAAAATTTTAATTCATCACAGGGATCGCTGGTTCAAATCCTCTTGTTACCTCCGGCTTGGTCGGGCATCCCAATTGGCCGTGTCTGCGAGTGGGAAGCCGGATGTGGGTATGGGTCCTGGTCACTGCACTAGCACCTCCTCTGGTCGGTCAGGGTGCCTGTCCAGGGGGGACGGGGAACTGGGAGGGACTAGTATGATTCTCCCACACGCTACATCCCCCTGGTGAAACTCCTCACTGTCAGGTGAAAAGAAGCGGCTGGCAACTCCACATGTATCGGAGGAAAGCATGTGGTAGTCTCCATTCCTCCCCGGATCGGCAGAGGGGTTGGCGCAACAACCAGGATGGCTCGGAAGAGTGGGGTAATTGGCCAAGTACAATTGGGGAGAAAAATGGGGGAAAATCCACAAAAAAAAAAAAACACAAAAAAAATCAAATGAATAAATAATACCTCTTAAAGTTATGTTTTGTCCATTTCTGTCTGTAATGTTGCTGAACCCTTGGGCCCCGGTAGGGCCTGTGCCCCGGTGGGGCCTGTTGGTTCAATAATTCATCCATGGCTTGACATGTAAAACCATGCATTATGGTGCACTGGCTATTGGAGCTTGATACGGAGGGAGGCGAGTCCACTCAGGAAATTGGACCTACTAGAAAAACTCAGCCGACCCTGGGAATCAAACCGGCGACCCACCAGTTAATGGCTCACTTCTCTTGGTGCCAATTGATTTGCTGCCCTGGTAAAAGCAGTAGAAGCATGGCTGCTCCAGTTACATGTAATAAGGTCTTCTGTAAATGCTTCCTCTTTCCCTCACGGAGTCCACACAAGCAGCGTGCTTCAAAATTAAGTCAATATCACCATAGAGGGGGCGCGTTGGTAGTTGAATCCTTTCAGTGAAAATCAAGTCCAAAATCCTTAGTCCATAGAACATCACTGTTAATCAAAGTCCAGAAAAACAATACAAACCTCATATTGCCACATGGACATAAAAAGGGAGCAAGGTTAATTGCGAACAAATGTTCTTGCTGCTCATTCTAATTCTGCCTGCCTCAAAAACCAACGCTGGGACCCATCGTTTGAGGGTCATTAAGCGAAAGTTTAAAAAGTAATAATAATCATGCTGAATGTGCTGTGTCAGATCTATGTGTAAAAAGGTCTCAGTAGGAATAATGCACACTTTCTTTTTTCTTCCGACCTTTCTTTATCCAGGGGTTTTGCTGAATGGTAAATGGATTGCCAATGTATAGTCCTTTTCTAGCTACAGCAGCCACTTAAAGTGCTTTACAATCAGTGAAGGCCTCACATTCACCCACCACCCACACACACACTCATACTCATACTCATACACCGATAGCAGCGTCAACCATGCAAGGCAGCAACCAGCTCATCGGGGGCAGTTAAGGGTTCAAAGTCTTGCTCAAGAACAGCTCACCTTTTTTGCAAGGAGACGAGGATCGAACCGGCAACCCCCCAGTTACCAGACGACCTGCTCGACCTCCTGAGCCACTGTCGCCCCTTTGCTGAGAACACGTGGTCTTTTTGTTGAGCATTGCCCTGCTCCACGCTTACATAGCCGGACATGTTCACACCTTGGAGCTGCCCAGAACAACAGTCTGGCACAGGAAGGACTCCACGAGAGCAATTTAAGAGGGGTAAGGGCCTTGTTACTGCTTGTTTTTTTTTTGTTTTTTTTTTGTCACTACTCTTTGAATATGTTGTACAGCAAATACATTAGGGAATGAGCAAGAGAAATAAAACAACAAAGTGGTGGCTCCATCCTTGAGCAGAAGTGGAGCAGTACAAGTTTGCAGAAAATTAAATCCGAAATCTGACAACCCCTTTCAAACAAACATAGAAAGAAAAAATGTGGCAATAGTGACTTTTTTGGGGGGGCATTTGTCTTTTTTTGAATAAATGCAATGCAGCTGCTGAGAGTTACCTTTGGACTGGCCCTTCAACAGTACAAAGAAACTCTTGATAAGTGACATGACAGGTTTTCAATCTCCTGCAAAAATATCATTCATGCTTCTCCAGCAAATTTTAAGACGACATTTGATAAGTTTTGTTTGTGAATTTGAGCAATTTTCTTTATCTGATGTTTCATTCAGTTTGACTGCATTATTTTCAGCGGTTAAATACATCAATCATGGAAGAATTGGATATCTGAAGTGCATGGCCGGATTAACCCACCAGGGGGCCCCGGGGCACACACTCCATTGCCCCCCCCCCGCCCCATCAGATAGGCTACGCAAACAATACTAAACATTGTTAAATGTAAAACTAATGCAAATACCCAACACAGTAGTCGATGCTATGCCAATCTGCATGGGATTCGGATGGCGACTACAAAGTACAACACAATTTTGAATCACAAAACAAACAAGAGATGAGAATAGCAACTCACAGCATCGCAAACATATTGTGAAGCCTTATTGTGTAGCTAGGGGCCCTGCATCAATAGAGACTGTAGCTTGGACCCTGCATCAGTAGAGACAGTAGCTTGGGGCCCTGCATCTATAGAGACTAGCTTGAGCCCTGCATCAGTAGAGACAGTAGCTTGGGGCCCTGCATCAATAGAGACTGTAGCTTGGGGCCCTGCATCTATAGAGACAGTAGCTTGGGGCCCTGCATCTATAGAGACAGTAGCTTGGGGCCCTGCATCTATAGAGACTACCTTGGGCCCTGCATCAGTAGAGACAGTAGCTTGGGGCCCTGCATCAGTAGAGACAGTAGCTTGGGGCCCTGTATCTATAGAGACAGTAGCTAGGGGCCCTGCATCTATAGAGACTAGCTTGGGCCCTGCATCAGTAGAGACAGTAGCTTGGGGCCCTGCATCAGTAGAGACAGTAGCTTGGGGCCCTGCATCTATAGAGACTAGCTTGGGCCCTGCATCAGTAGAGACAGTAGCTTGGGGCCCTGCATCAGTAGAGACAGTAGCTTGGGGCCCTGCATCTATAGAGACTACCTTGGGCCCTGCATCAGTAGAGACAGTAGCTTGGGGCCCTGCATCAGTAGAGACAGTAGCTTGGGGCCCTGCATCTATAGAGACAGTAGCTTGGGGCCCTGCATCTATAGAGACTAGCTTGGGCCCTGCATCAGTAGAGACAGTAGCTTGGGGCCCTGTATCAGTAGAGACAGTAGCTTGGGGCCCTGCATCTATAGAGACTAGCTTGGGCCCTGCATCAGTAGAGACAGTAGCTTGGGGCCCTGCATCAGTAGAGACAGTAGCTTGGGGCCCTGCATCTATAGAGACTACCTTGGGCCCTGCATCGCGACGCAGGGTTGGAACAAATGTCCCTTGTAGGGTATGACTGGGGATCCCTACTATACACAAACACAATATCCCTGACCTTTTGGGGCCCCTCATGGTCCAAAGGGCCCCAGGGCACTCACCCGGCATGCCCGGTCCATAATCCAGCCTTGCTGAAGTGTTGCTTTGGGAAAATCCAAGATTGGTTGATCATGGTTGCTAACATCTACCTTCTTCTTCTTCTTTTAGCTTGCTCCCCATTTCCCAGGGGTCGCCACAGCGGAGTGTACAGTTTCCATCGGTACCCTGTGAGAACACCGCACCAATGACAGCTGTAGTTAACCTGGGCCTCAGCCAATCCCATATGGAGCCTCGACCGATCCGGTATGGTCTTGTCAATCCGTATACTGATTTGGCAAAATTTTACATCGGATGTCCTTCCTGACACAACCGCTAACCCTGTGGACAGGGGCACAGGTAAAGGGCTGGATGCCATCCCAGTATTCATGGACTTGCAGCCATGCCTGTCGCTATGGTTACTACCATCTATCTAAACATCTGTAATTTCATATTTTATAATGGGTGTCATAGTGGTAGAACACCATTGAGGTCAACACTTACCTCGGATGATTCACGGCGCTCTATTTCATAATTGCAAATACGGAATTGGTAATTGTAATTAAACACAGTTACTCATATCAGTGCAACATAAGTCACTGTTCGTAGGCGTAAGCTATGGTGAATGCTCCATCTTTATCAAAGCAAGAAAGGATGACCACAGTCTACGCCTGGAGAGCTGATAAATCGAGAATGCACGTAACGCTCCGTAATCAGAGGCACAATGCCACAGTTACATTTCCTGTCTGCAACCTTTGATGTCCAAACCACTCATGTTGGGCACGCTGACATTCTTGGCTAGAGCTCAAACATATCTGTCATCTATTGAATGAAACGTGAGAATGCCGTTGCTCTGCGATAAACACGTTGTTCGGGTAATTGGAGATTAGAGGTTCATTCTGCCATCTCATTGACTGCAGTTAAGATCGATAAAATGTTGAGTACGAGTCACTAAGTGGCTATACTGTTAAGCAAATAAGAATAAATAGCAGGAAAGAAAGGACTGTATTGCACAATATGCCCTGTGCAGCCGTTCTTTTGCAGTGGTCCCTGCAGTTACAGCCTGGCACAGAAGAAGAAAAGCCACTTTATTTTGTCATTGCACCTTACAGCGAATTGTATTCTTACAATGAAATTTGTTCTCTCCATTTAACCCACCCTATTGTATAGGAGCAGTGGGCGGCTGCAGCGCCCGGGGACCAGCTCCAGTTCTTCTTTCCATTGCCTTGCTCAGGGGCACAGACAGGAGTATGAACCCTAACGTGCATGTCTTTTTGATGGTGGGAGGAAACCAGAGCCCCCGGAGGAAACCCACAGACACGGGGAAGACATGCAAACTCCACACAGAAAGGAGCTGGGACGGCCTGGGGTTCGAACCAAGGACCTTCTTGCTGTGAGGCAACCGTGCTAACCACTGGGCCACCGTGCCACAGATCTTCTCAATACATATCTCTGGAATACCTCACCTGCACGTTTGGTGATAAAACAGCCAATGAGCATTTGGAAACCATATCTCACACCATGTGGATTCTGGACATCCGGCAAATCAGGGTTTTTACACTTATCTCTCCGTCTTCTCTGTGGTGGCTTTTTTTCTTTCACTACATAGTCAAAGTGTGTTTTGGATCCAGTCTGAACTACTGTCATCAGTATGTTTTAAATGTGTTATTGAATCTGTATTGTCTTCCTGTGACCAAGCCATAGCCCCCCTCCTTTTTTGGGGGGGGGTCCCTCTAGAATCTAGACCATTCGTATTGTTTTTATTTCATTTTGCTATTTTAATCTCACCGTTTTGTGTCGAAAATGGAAACGTTACTCAAAATATGATCGAAGAAACAACGTATTTCCTCTCCGTTGTGGCGTCTCCTCAGTCTGTTATACTACCTTATACAGTGTCCTCTGCCGCAACAGTCGCAGAGGCTAAATGAACTGTCCCGGTCTGCAGTGGTAAACAGGGGCCTGTTTGCTCCATCTGTCCCCAACAGATTGCTCTTTAAAATCATACTCACTTTGTGACCTTTCAACCAGGACATTATTATTTGGTGGCTATGACAGCCTTTTTAACAGCGACTTGTTTTATGGTCCCGTTGAGAGAAAACTCTTACTGTCTTGTCAACTAAAGACCCCATCTATTTGTGGGAAACTCAGTTGTGATAGGGGGTTTCTTCTTCTCTTGTTTTAAGAGGTAACCTGATTCCATCTGGTCAATGTGAAAGTAGCATGTGACAGCAGGACAGGACAGGACACTGAACAAACGGCACCAAAATCAAACTTTTTCTCCACCCCTCCATTCGCCCCTCCCTGATTGTATCCGACCAATTACTCCACTTTTCCGAGCCGTCCCGGTCGCTGTTCCACCCCACTCTGCCGATCCGGGAAAGGCTGCTGACTACCACATGCCTCCTCCGATACATGTTGGGTCGCTAGCCGCGTCTTTTCGCCTGACAGTGAGGAGTTTCGCCAGGGGGACGTAGCGCGTGGGAGGATCACGCTATTCACCCCCAGTGCCCCCGACCGACCGAAGGAGGCGCTAGTGCAGCGACCAGGATACCCACATCCGGCTTCCCACCCGCAGACACGGCCTACTGTAGAGACGCCCAACCAAGCCGGAGGTAGCGCAGAGATTCGAACTGGCGATCCCCGTGTTGGCAGGCAACGGAATGGACCGCCACGCCACGCCACCCGGACGCCCCGCCAAAATCAAACTTTGACCAAACAGGTGAAACCATCGATGATAGTAAATAAATAGACAGATAGATAAATAAATAAATTAATTAATTAAATCACAATGTAGTACGACAAATTAATTTCAGCACTTGAACTGACAAGTCGTTTGTTCAGCAGGCACGCACGTGAGCGTTCAGAGACTGACGCACATCCTGCAGAGGAAGGAAGTCGGTTGCGGGCCATCATATTTTCAATCATAGTCCACAACTTTCAGCACGCTGCCAATGCAGAGGCATTCAGCGTGGTCTGTTGCCGTGTCGGTTTTACTATGCAGCCTCCGGTCCTACAGCAGTGCTGTGAGAAGCCGTGCTGTGACGCCCCCACTGGCAAAGAACAAAAAAAAAGCATTATTTCAGTCCATTACAGCCACACGATTAAGTATATGGCTGCTGTGTGAATGAAAGTTTTACTTTTGTGTGCGTGTGTGTGTGTGTGTGTGTGCGTGCGTGCGTGTGTGTGTGATACGGGGCACGAGGGACCGCTGAATAGTTTGGTGGCTATGAAAGTTATGTAATGCATATGCTATGGCCTTCGCAGTCACCAGATCCCAACCCAGCTGAACAGCTATTGGACCGACGTGTCAGACGGCGCTCTCCACCACCACCGCCAAAACACCAAATAAGGGAATATCTTTTGGAAGAATGGTGTCCGTCCCTCCAGTAGAGGTCAGAGACTTGTTGACTCTATGACAAGTCAATGCAACTTTATTTGTATAGCCCATTATCATAAATTACACATTTGTCTCGGTGGGCTTTACAGCAACACAGCATCCTGTCCTTAGACCCTCTCATCGGATAAGGAAAAACTCCCTAAAAAAAACAAAACTCTTTCACAGGGAGAAAAAATAGGAAGAAAACTCAGAGAGACAGACAGACAGACAGAGGGATCTCACCCAAGAAGGACAGAGGCGCAATGGATGTTGTGTTTACACATTTAAAGACTACAACACTGAAAGAGAATTATAATGGAATTATAAAGTATAATGTAGAAATATAATGTAGTGAATTCAGGGGACAACGCAGCCACAGGAACTGCCGCGGCCGGGAAGCGAACCCGTATCGCCCGCACCGCAGGAGGCATCGCTAACCGCTCAATTAAAGGTTCAGATTCGCCAACCAGCAGCCAGCGTGTCTTCTTATCCATGCACGTTACAATACGACTAATATGATGAGGAGGATGCCAAGCGGTGTCGCCACCGGAACAACCTGGGACCTGGGCCACGCGACCGCCATCACGATGGAGACCTGACAGGAGGACAGACCACAGATGCACACAGGGGAGACTCACATCACACCATTCACACACACGGGAGGAGAGACAAGAAAAGACATTAGTCTCACATCGGAGCGAGGGGAGGATAACATTGAAACGGGATATAGATTTATCTTCTTCTTCTTATTATTATTATTATTTCAGCTTGTTCCCTGTTTTTCAGGGGTCGCCACAGCGGATAGAACAGTTTTCATCGGTACCCTGTCAGGGCGCAGCACCAATGGCGGCCGTCGTTAACCCCGGCCTCAGTCAGTCCCCGTATGGAGCCTCGACTCGAGTGATCCGGTATGGTCTTGTCGATCCGCGTAAGGATTTGGCAAAATTTTACGCCGGTTGCCCTTCGTGACACAACCACCCACTCTATGGACGGGGGCCACTGGATGCCATCCCAGTATTCATGGACTCGCGCCCATATAGATTTATAATATATTGTGGCGAACGTAGAAGCAACGACAAAGGTAACTTTGCAGCCCCTTTATTGAACTCACACAGGAGCAAGAACCTGCAGAAATGTGACGCAATACATGGTGGTCATCAACTCGAACAACAAAGTTGTTCAGGGTTTCAGTTACAAGGTTACACAACACAACAGAATGACAACTACAATTACACCACAACAAATAGTAATCACATAAAACCACATAAAACACTTACAAAACATTTAATAACAACTGACAATCTGCACGCAGTGCCTGATGGGTAAAACAGGACAATTGGCACAATTCTGACGTGGTAGCAACTTCGCTGTAATATATAAAAAAAGAATCTGAACAGGAGGATGCCAAAGCAGTGTACCAGTTGCGACCAGCGTCACCATGGAGACCTAGGAGGACAGGCTACACAAGGGAGACTCGCATTGCATCAAAGACACGTCCTGAAACAACCGTCAGGAGTTCACATTAACAACAGCAACACACATGAATCCGACTAGCAAGGCTAAGACACAACTGTCAACTAAAGCTATATCGCCCGAACAGGGACTTGAACCCTGGACCCTCAGATTAAAAGTCTGATGCTCTACCGACTGAGCTATCCGGGCTCTGACCGTAAAGGAACATTAAACCTGTTCTTGATGCTTATGGCTGCCCAGTACCTTACTAGGACCTTTTATGATGTTTTTTTTCTTCTTCTTTAGTTTGTCACCTGCATGTATACACGCACCGTGTTGGCCCAATAGCCTCAGGATTTTTGTACTTTGCGTCACTCTGTCATCATTTATGAAATGATCCCCTGTTTTTCCTCCGTTATTTTACCTGCACTATCTCACGTCATTCTATCGTCACGTGTAACGTCTTCACTCTGTTTTATCAAGGTTTATTTTTCTCTCTCTATCTACCTATTTATTTAATCATATACTCCGCTCTTCTTTTTCTTACCTTATCGATCTGAGCACTTTCACTAAATGTAAAATAAACTCGCAGTGCATTTTAATGTATGAAATGAAGGTTGATCATTGTCTCTCAAAAAAAACCACAAAACAACTGTCAGCACACGCGAACACGAGCCCCCCCCTTCCTCTGACGTCACCGGCTCTCTCGTCATCTTAAAGCCGCGCCGCGCCGCGTCGCAGCGTCTCGCGATGCCTCGCCGCAGTTTTCGTACATCGCACGTGAAAAGCGTGTTCGCGATGGGTGGGTTTAACGCGACGCGGGGAGTCTGATTCGCTCTGATCTCGCCGCCCTTGTGTTGGCACACGTCCCCCCCTTCTCATGCCGCTATAGTCTTGATATTTCCCGGTCAGCGGCGAGTCGACGCTCGATTGCTCCTGCCTGGCCGAGACCATGGGAGACCCGGAGGATAAGGTTTCAGTTCCCGAGTTCAGCAATCTGCTCCAAATGGACCCCTATCTCAAAACCTACGCGAAGGACTTCCAGAGGAGGTAAAGAAAATGCGAGCTAAGGAAAATGAATAAACAAACAAATAAATAAATAGATAACCCCGGCCTTAATTGGCCGTTTCGTTTAGATGCACAGCAGCATCAGGGACTCACTTCTCTTAGTATGGACTTGACATTTTACGTGGTCGGGACGGCCGAACAGAGGTCGTCTTCCATTTTTAGGTTCATGTACACTGCGTAGAGCTCATCGTCGTCATCCCATTTCTCAAGTCTTCCGAATAACCCGGAATTTGGCCAAAATAGAGGCGCAGCTGGACGCCCGTTTACGACGACGGTCTCTGCGCATACACAACGTGAAAACCTGTCATTTGTTTTGCAGTCTCACGACTTCCTCTCACTTGACAGTCCCAGCGGCGGGTCCGGGGCTATCAAGTCAGCTGACAGCCGCAAGAGGAGGTGCATGACGCGCATATGTTTAGTATTGTCTTGGCACAGCCATCGCTTTTCAAACACTGGCATCGCAGCAGTCCCACAATATGAATCAGCTTCTGCTTATCGGCCCAGATGGTCGTTGTGTTTGCTGACACGCTCTCACCCACGTGACCCAAACCCAGTACCCCTTATTTGGTTTCTCACAGTGGAATTACTCACACACACGCGCACACACACACACACACACACACACGCACGCACACGCACATGCTGGATCTGCTTGGTTCCGTTTGCCCTAGCTTTTGCTTTTGCTGAGAAAGTTGGCAATAAAAGGAGCTCAGACAACAAGGGATTGACTGATGAGTCTACCCAGCATGATACCCCCACCATCACCAAGCCCCCCCCCCACACACACACACCCCACACCATTTCCCCCAGGTTAGGTCTCCCGTGTACAATGATCAATGTTGGGTTTGAAGTCTCAGCCATGGTCAGATAAGCTATAGGCTTTGTGGCAGTGAAGTGTTTGTTGTTATAATAGTCTGTTAGTCGATGAGTATTACAACCCAAACTTAGCACCCCACCCCGCTTGCATTTGGCAATGTCAACCTTGATTTGACTGCATAATTGCCTTGATATGATAGATTTTATTATTAGATATTTTTATGTAAAATTGTCATGTCCCAAAGGGTGTTACGTCCCATGACTTTGAACACTTTGGGGCCTTGCCTTTGAAATGTGCCTGACAGAATCAGCATACCATTACTTTAAATACGACTGCTCGAAGGACACAAAATACATTATGCTTCCGAGGAGCCAAGTCAGATTATATGAAGCTGGAAATTCGTAAACATCAGTTTTGCTAATTACTCGATTCAGTAACCCTTGGGCCTGTTTCTACCCCCATCATGATTCTAATCAGTCCAAAGGAGCTGCAGTAATTTATGCAGTGGTTAAATTCTGCACAAATATATGTGGGTTATATCTTTGTTGAGGTAAACCACTATTATATTTTCAGGGATTGCAGAGGTCAACCTGGGGTTGTTTTGTGAGCTCTGGACAACCCTAATCTTTCAAAGTAAATAATTGACTGGCTCTGAGAGTCAATAGCCCGATGAGAACTTATTTCATCCCTTGACTTTGCTTGTTATTAATTCATTTATTGTCAGTTGATGTAGTTGTTTGTTTTTTTTACATAGTGGTAACAACATTGTAATCGGCAGTTAAGTGTTGCAGTAAATTAAATGTGGCTTCAAAATTCTCTAAAGGAGTCATCATCATCAGTTCCGTAACCTATGGGGGTCATAGGAGCACAGCCGATGCCTCGACAAGTCTCGGTTGAGCCATCATTGTGTTCCAGTAGGGGCAGTACCTGGTGGTCTCTATCTCCTCTCCAGGTATGGATGGCTGTTGGTTCACAGAGGAACTCAGCCGCCCTTTTGACAGGTTTTGTTTTTAGCCCTGCTGGGTGTCCACACACCCTCCTCACAACAACCCAAGGGTTGAAGTGGGGGTGCCGGTTTAGTTGCCGACGACCCGACGGTTGCAGTTTAACGTCGTACACAGGACCCACTCTAAAGCAGTACAAAGTAAAATTTCTAAGCAAAATGACATGTTTGTCTTAACACAGCATCGTAAATGTTCTCCTCAGTCTCACTGCCACCCCAACATTGGACTCCAGCTTGAGAAAAAAATGATCAACATGATGCATGTGTAAAAGCACACCTAACAATACTCATCTCAAATTCATATTTCCATAAGCACATGATCAACCAGTGCCATAAAACAGTTTAATTTGAACTCTGCTTAGGAGTTTTACACCCTAGCTTTTATAAATCATTATCATTTCAGTGTCAGGGCTTGTCTCTTAATGTGGCAGGTGAGAGACTGCCTGCTTTGTGTTTGCGGCGTACAGGCAGGGCTCAGGCCTTGCGGAGAGATGAGCATGTCAGCTCCATCTCAGACACAGCTTGGGCTCGCCAGGCTTCACCGAGCTTCAGACGTGTCTCGCGCACTTGTCTCAGTGACGAAAGTTACATATAAATTATTTTACATACTATAGAAGCACTGGTGTGTGAAGGTTAATTCATGATCAGCCCCCTGTGTTCAAATCCCCAGAATCCAAACACGGGTTTGTGAACACTGGCACTGACATCAACCGCTTCCTCGAGCTGTGGTGTCACAAGGAGTGTGCTTCTCGTGCAGCGTGTTGTTAAGAAATCGGCTGGCTTTTCTGAAAAGAGACCCATGGCCAAGCTCACTGTTTAGATTTCACCACCGTGTCATGGTGAAATGGGTGCTAATGTCCGTTTATTGAACTTTGGTTTTGAACAACTACATTGCACAAGTGCAATGTGCAATGGGGGTTACTCTGTTCTCATCATTTTATCTATTCCCATGAGTTCATAATGTGGAATAGCATGGTTAAAAGTAACCCTTGTGCAAGTTGGTGTTATAAGCAAGGGTCATTATAAAGGGACAGTTGACACCAAAATCAAAAATACATATTTTTCCTCTTACCTGTAATGCTGTTTATCCATCTAGATCGCTTTGGTGTGAGTTGCCGAGTTTTGGAGGTATCTCGCATACAACTGGATGGCACTCGGCTTGTGTTGCTCAAAACACCAAAAAAATACATTTGAAAAACTCAACAGCAATGTCTCTTTCCATAAATCATGACTTGGTAACTCAAGATAATCCTCAGAACTTGTTGTGAGCAATTTCATGTAGGTGTATTTATCTCAAAGAAAATAGTTTCTAATGAAGGTATCACCAAAATGATCTAGATGGATAAATAGCACTACATGTAAGAGGAAAAAGATGTATTTTTGATTTGGGGTGAACTGTCCTTTAGAAGTTGATTGTGAAATCAACCATAGTCATATTATCCTAGTGGGCAGCACTCGTCATTTTGGATGACTTTGTTTAGCCTTCCTACAGTTTACCCTTGCTGTTGAGTAACTAACCAGTTCACTGAAAATGGCAAGTTGCAGCAAGTAAGAGCCTATATCTCTTGAATTAGCCCAAATGAAAGCAGGAAGCATCTCATGGGATTTGTTGATCGCTTTAGCAACCATTTGAACAGAGTTCAATATGTCATCACCAGAACTAATTTCACAACGAAAGTCCAGCATTAATCCCCCAAAGGGTGTTCTTTGTTGTGATTAAGAACATATTGGCTACAGTAGGTATGATATAGCAAGCAGTATGATTATTTTCATTCGAGCTCATCTGAAGCTGGTTATGCGTTGACAGTGTTTCGTGTAAGCCTACTGTAGCAACTTGAAAGCAGGTTTTAGCAGTTTATTTTGACCTAGCTTGTGCGTCATCAGAGATATCAAGTTACAAAGAAATGTTATGCTGTCATCTAGCAACCTTTCTGCAAATGTTAGAGTACCTATTTAACCCCATTCATGTACTATAGTCATACAATGAAATTAACAGCCTTTTATGAAAGTCACCTTGTCACTGGGCGATAGAATCCCTTGAGGCCATTTTAGATCAGGAAGTAAAATCTTTCGCTATAGTGTTTCTGCCAGTCTATCCAGGACTGTCCCTTACATCTCTTGTTCTCTGGAGAAAGACCTGAATGTCGCCTCAGCTGTTGATGTCTGTCATCAAAACAGCCGACCTGTTCTGTTGCCTAAGTCACACTATAATCAGACGTAATAAACTTTAGCAGTGTAACACACTGCAAGTCCTGTCTGAGGCACGGCCCCCTATGCAAAAAGTGAGCCCACCTGAAAGCTGCATTATGGTTCTCACCCTGGTTATACAGTAAGGTCAGAAATGCTTATGTTGAGGGTGTCCGGGTG